>NC_043979.1:50027087-50066009 GCF_902148855.1 Sphaeramia orbicularis | reverse complement strand
GACCAGGAACAGAACTAGGACCAAGACCAGAACCAGGACCAGGACCAGGACCCAGATCCACACCACTTTATATAATAATAAATAATATAAATAATAAAGTTATATTATACAATATAGTATAATATTATACTACATAATATAATGTAGTGTAATAAAATATAATGTAATATAATAATATGATCCAAACCTTGGTGTCCACATAATCATCACTTATTGATGAATATTTCCTTTATTGATCCTATTGATCTGGTAAATATTGGATAAATCTGTGTTTTAATGTGTGTTTAAAATGTAAACCTCGTTTTATTCATTTTTATTCACTTCATTCATTGTTTTATCTGTTCTTGTTCATTTTCGTTCCTTTTCATTATTTTTTCTTCACTTTTGTTCAGTTTGTGGCTCTTTTTGTTCATGTTTCTGATTATTTTGTTGATTTATTTCTCATTTTTGTTCATTTTATATATTATTTTGGCTGTTTCTTTTCAGTTCGTTGCTTATTTTATTATTTTACACTTGATTTTAGTCAGTTTTTTGCTTCGTTTTTCCTAAGTTATTTATTTTGTAGGTTTTTTTATTCATTTTGGTTCATTTTATTGATGAACTGAACATAACCTCAGTGTGTTCGTTCACTGTCATTGATCCAACTCCATGGGTTTATTAGTTTTTTTCTTCAGTTTCATTCAGTTTGTGGCTCGTTTGGTTTTCTTAGTATTTTTGTCAGTTTGTTTGACTCATTTTGTTCATTTTATTGATCATTTTGGCTGTTTTTGTATATTTTCTTGCTTATTTTATTCTTTTTTAAATTAATTTCAGTCAGTATTTTAGTAATTTTTTCATGTTATTTCTTATTTTGTTACTTTTATTTACTATTTAAAATCTTTAATCCTAAACCCAGTGTGTCCGTTCACTGTCACTGATCCAATTCCATGGGTTTATTAGTTTTTCTTCAAATTCCTTCAGTTTGTGGCTCATTTTGTTCTTGTTACTTATTATTTTGTTGATTTATTTTTCATTTTTGTTCATTTTATGTATTATTTTGGCTGTTTCGGTTCAGTCTGTTGCTCATTTTATTCTTTTATACTTGATTTCAGTCAGTTTTTTGCTTATTTTTTTCCACATTATTTAATGTTTTGTCGTTTTTTTATTCGTTTTATTTATTAACTGAACATAAACTCAGTGTGTCCATCCACTGTCATTGATCCAACTCCATGGGTTTGACTGGGGAATTAATGTTTAGATTTTTAATTTTTTTAAATTTTTTTATCCGTTTTCATTCTTTTTTTTACATTTTCTACTTCAATTTAGTTCAGTTTGTAGCTTATTTTGTTGATGTTACTTATAATTTTGTTGATTTATGATAATTTTTTGTTCATTTTGGTGCTTTTTTACTTTATTTTAGCAAATTTTGTGCTTATTTTTTCCACATTATTATTATTATTTTTTTTTTATTCATTTCCATCCACTGTCATTGATCCAACTCCATGGGTTTTACTGGGGAATCAATGTTGTAGAAGATCACGGTGTTTCCACGGTAACTACGGAGCCTCTGAACGTCCAAATACGGTCATATCTGATGACCATGAAAAGATTAAGAACTGTATTTGATACCAATTATCTTAATGTAAATGTATTTTTTTCCTCAATTTAGAAGGACTTTTTTTCATCTTTCTGCCATATTTCAGGGTTTTTTGGTTAATTTCTTCCTTATTTTGTTACATATTTTGTTCATTTCATTCTCATTTTTCAAGTTTTATAGATTTTATCCTATGAATAATTGATGTAAATGTGCATTTTACACCAATTATTGACATGGATTGATCGGATTAGTGGATCAACAGGAATTAACCCTTTCATGCATACTGGTCACTCCAGTGTACAGCTATTCTACAGCTGTTGTATATTCATGGATTTTGTTGTTTTTTCATTGTTGTTTTTTTTTTTTTACACATATTTTTATTAAAGTTTTAAGACACTACATATCTTTCTGACATAAATTGGTAACATTATGTAGATCTCTCCTGAGCATAAACCCCCAGAATCACAAGCCCTCCCCATAGTTTTCACACCGTTTATCACTAAATTCCTGTTTCTGTGTCAAAAACTAAACGTGTGGTGTCCAGCTGAGTGCACATTTTTGCAACTTAATGAAAAATAGGTTCATAAGATTTTTTTTCCTTTTTTTAATGTATTTTTGAATTTTTTAAAATTATTTTTATTATTACTATTTTTTTAAATTTATTTTTCAGAAGAAATTTTCAATTGCATTGTTTTTTTCATGCCAAAAGAGGAACAAAAACTCTCAGGAAAAATTTTTGATTAAGGTTGTCCTAATTTGTACATGAAAGGGTTAAACAGGTTTAACGGTTAAAAACACATTTGAGTTGCATTTCACTGTTTTAATCTGGTTTTATTTTGGTTTTTGTTCAGATCAGATGCATCATCTCCAGTTTATGACTGAAGATAAAAAACATAAAAAAAACAACTGGAAAATGTCTATTTATTTATTTTTGTCTTTTCTTAAATATTTCCTTTGCATTCGTTTATTTCACTGTGTTTTTCCATTCATTTTTATTCTCCGTTGACTTTTGTGAAATAAATCCACCTTTGTTTTCAGCCTCAGGTTCAATCTTTTTTTTTTGTGTCTTTTTTAGCTTCTGTTCATTTTTTACATTTGTTTTTTTTTTCTGATGTAAATGGAACATGATCCACTTTCATTTTTTCTTCTTTTATTCCATTGAAAGTGAAGGTTCCATACGTGTTTTCATGTTTCTTCTCATGTTATAACAGCTTTCAGTCAGCTGTAACTTCATGTTTTCCAGCAGAACCAGTCGGACTTTTCGGAGCTCGTCGTTCCTTCGACTTCACGTGTTCTCTGTCGTGATGTGCACTTCTTTAAACCCAGACTTTTTGTTCCGTTTCAGTTTAAATCTGTTCGTTCTTTTCAGATCCGGATCCTAAAACTCAGCCCGTTTTTGTCCGTTTTCATTCACATCATCATTAACGTTTTCCGTCAGATTGAACAAACGACGGCAGAAAACTAAACCGTTCAGTGTGTTTTTGTTCAGCATTTGTCAGATTCGTGGTTTCCTGCTCGACGTTCAGATGGTTTTCATTCCTTAAATCTTCACCTCTTTGTGTGTGTGTTTTTTTTTTCCCATGTACCCGTGTTCCCATGTTCCCTGTCTCCGCTGCGGCTGTTGCTAGGTAACTTGAGCGCGTTGGGCACGTTGCCACGGCGATACTACAGAGAGCGGCGTTACCTCACATCACCTCGGCAGGAGGAGACGGTGCGTTCAGGGACCGTCAGACGCATTCTGACGTTTGGTTTTCATGTCATTTATTCACATTTCCCAGTTTCAGTTCAATCTGTTTAAATGTTGTTTTTTATGTTTGGGTTTTTTTTTTTTTTTCCATTTGTCAGGATGTTTACTCCTTTATCTTCACAAACACATCGTTTCACACAATCTGAAATAAATAAGGCATTGTGTTTATCATCTTCTCCTTCTTTTATTTAAATTATTATTGTGTCAGAAATCTTTTCTCTCTTTAATTCATTATTTTTCTTCGTTTATTCTCAGATGTTTCGTCTGTTCAATCAGGAATTTGACACTTTTTCTTTACATTTTTTTCTCCCTGATCTTTTCACTTTTTTCACTCATTTTTATTCACTCTATTCATTATTTTATCTGTTTTTATTCATTTTTATTCACTCTATTCATTATTTTATCTGTTTTTATTCATTTTTATTCACTCTATTCATTATTTTATCTGTTTTTATTCATTTTTATTCACTCTATTCATTATTTTATCTGTTTTTATTCATTTTATTCACTCTATTCATTATTTTATCTGTTTTTATTCATTTTTATTCACTCTATTCATTATTTTATCTGTTTTTATTCATTTTTATTCACTCTAGTCATTATTTTATCTGTTTTTATTCATTTTTATTCACTCTATTCATTATTTTATCTGTTTTTGTTCATTTTTATTCACTCTATTCATTATTTTATCTGTTTTTATTCATTTTATTCACTCTATTCATTATTTTATGTTTTTATTCATTTTTATTCACTCTATTCATTATTTTATCTGTTTTTATTCATTTTTATTCACTCTATTCATTATTTTATCTGTTTTTATTCATTTTTATTCACTCTATTCATTATGTTCTGTTTTTGTTCATTTTTATTCACTCTATTCATTATTTTATCTGTTTTTATTCATTTTTATTCACTCTATTCATTATTTTATCTGTTTTTATTCATTTTTATTCACTCTATTCATTATTTTATCTGTTTTTATTCATTTTTATTCACTCTATTCATTATTTTATCTGTTTTTATTCATTTTTATTCACTCTAGTCATTATTTTATGTTTTTATTCATTTTTATTCACTCTATTCATTATTTTATCTGTTTTTATTCATTTTTATTCACTCTATTCATTATTTTATCTGTTTTTATTCATTTTTATTCACTCTATTCATTATGTTCTGTTTTTGTTCATTTTTATTCACTCTATTCATTATTTTATCTGTTTTTATTCATTTTTATTCACTCTAGTCATTATTTTATGTTTTTGTTCATTTTTATTCACTCTATTCATTATTTTATCTGTTTTTATTCATTTTTATTCACTCTATTCATTATTTTATCTGTTTTTGTTCATTTTTATTCACTCTATTCATTATTTTATCTGTTTTTATTCATTTTTATTCACTCTATTCATTATTTTATCTGTTTTTGTTCATTTTTATTCACTCTATTCATTATTTTATCTGTTTTTATTCATTTTTATTCACTCTATTCATTATTTTATCTGTTTTTATTCATTTTATTCACTCTAGTCATTATTTTATGTTTTTGTTCATTTTTATTCACTCTATTCATTATTTTATCTGTTTTTATTCATTTTTATTCACTCTAGTCATTATTTTATGTTTTTGTTCATTTTTATTCACTCTATTCATTATTTTATCTGTTTTTATTCATTTTTATTCACTCTATTCATTATTTTATCTGTTTTTATTCATTTTTATTCACTCTATTCATTATTTTATCTGTTTTATTCATTTTATTCACTCTATTCATTATTTTATCTGTTTTTATTCATTTTTATTCACTCTAGTCATTATTTTATGTTTTTGTTCATTTTTATTCACTCTATTCATTATTTTATCTGTTTTTATTCATTTTTATTCACTCTATTCATTATTTTATCTGTTTTTATTCATTTTTATTCACTCTATTCATTATGTTCTGTTTTTGTTCATTTTTATTCACTCTATTCATTATTTTATCTGTTTTTATTCATTTTTATTCACTCTATTCATTATTTTATCTGTTTTTATTCATTTTTATTCACTCTATTCATTATGTTCTGTTTTTGTTCATTTTTATTCACTCTATTCATTATTTTATCTGTTTTTATTCATTTTTATTCACTCTATTCATTATTTTATCTGTTTTTGTTCATTTTTATTCACTCTAGTCATTATTTTATCTGTTTTTATTCATTTTTATTCACTCTAGTCATTATTTTATCTGTTTTTATTCATTTTTATTCACTCTATTCATTATTTTATCTGTTTTTGTTCATTTTTATTCACTCTATTCATTATTTTATCTGTTTTTATTCATTTTTATTCACTCTAGTCATTATTTTATCTGTTTTTATTCATTTTTATTCACTCTAGTCATTATTTTATCTGTTTTTATTCATTTTTATTCACTCTATTCATTATTTTATCTGTTTTTATTCATTTTTATTCACTCTATTCATTATTTTATCTGTTTTTATTCATTTTTATTCACTCTAGTCATTATTTTATCTGTTTTTGTTCATTTTTATTCACTCTAGTCATTATTTTATCTGTTTTTATTCATTTTTATTCACTCTATTCATTATTTTATCTGTTTTTATTCATTTTTATTCACTCTATTCATTATTTTATCTGTTTTTATTCATTTTTATTCACTCTAGTCATTATTTTATGTTTTTATTCATTTTTATTCACTCTATTCATTATTTTATCTGTTTTTATTCATTTTTATTCACTCTATTCATTATTTTATCTGTTTTTATTCATTTTTATTCACTCTATTCATTATGTTCTGTTTTTGTTCATTTTTATTCACTCTAGTCATTATTTTATGTTTTTATTCATTTTTATTCACTCTATTCATTATTTTATCTGTTTTTATTCATTTTTATTCACTCTAGTCATTATTTTATGTTTTTGTTCATTTTTATTCACTCTATTCATTATTTTATCTGTTTTTATTCATTTTTATTCACTCTATTCATTATTTTATCTGTTTTTATTCATTTTTATTCACTCTATTCATTATGTTCTGTTTTGTTCATTTTTATTCACTCTATTCATTATTTTATCTGTTTTTATTCATTTTTATTCACTCTATTCATTATTTTATCTGTTTTTATTCATTTTTATTCACTCTATTCATTATTTTATCTGTTTTTATTCATTTTTATTCACTCTATTCATTATTTTATCTGTTTTTGTTCATTTTTATTCACTCTATTCATTATTTTATCTGTTTTTATTCATTTTTATTCACTCTATTCATTATTTTATCTGTTTTATTCATTTTTATTCACTCTAGTCATTATTTTATGTTTTTGTTCATTTTTATTCACTCTATTCATTATTTTATCTGTTTTTATTCATTTTTATTCACTCTATTCATTATTTTATCTGTTTTTATTCATTTTTATTCACTCTATTCATTATTTTATCTGTTTTTATTCATTTTTATTCACTCTAGTCATTATTTTATGTTTTTGTTCATTTTTATTCACTCTATTCATTATTTTATCTGTTTTTATTCATTTTATTCACTCTATTCATTATTTTATCTGTTTTTATTCATTTTTATTCACTCTATTCATTATGTTCTGTTTTTGTTCATTTTTATTCACTCTATTCATTATTTTATCTGTTTTTATTCATTTTTATTCACTCTATTCATTATTTTATCTGTTTTTATTCATTTTTATTCACTCTATTCATTATGTTCTGTTTTTGTTCATTTTTATTCACTCTATTCATTATGTTCTGTTTTTATTCATTTTTATTCACTCTATTCATTATTTTATCTGTTTTTATTCATTTTTATTCACTCTATTCATTATGTTCTGTTTTTGTTCATTTTTATTCACTCTAGTCATTATTTTATCTGTTTTTATTCATTTTTATTCACTCTAGTCATTATTTTATCTGTTTTTATTCATTTTTATTCACTCTAGTCATTATTTTATGTTTTTATTCATTTTTATTCACTCTATTCATTATTTTATCTGTTTTTATTCATTTTTATTCACTCTATTCATTATTTTATCTGTTTTTATTCATTTTTATTCACTCTATTCATTATTTTATCTGTTTTTATTCATTTTTATTCACTCTAGTCATTATTTTATCTGTTTTTATTCATTTTTATTCACTCTAGTCATTATTTTATCTGTTTTTATTCATTTTTATTCACTCTAGTCATTATTTTATCTGTTTTTATTCATTTTTATTCACTCTATTCATTATTTTATCTGTTTTTGTTCATTTTTATTCACTCTATTCATTATTTTATCTGTTTTTGTTCATTTTTATTCACTCTATTCATTATTTTATCTGTTTTTATTCATTTTTATTCACTCTAGTCATTATTTTATGTTTTTATTCATTTTTATTCACTCTATTCATTATTTTATCTGTTTTTATTCATTTTTATTCACTCTATTCATTATTTTATCTGTTTTTATTCATTTTTATTCACTCTATTCATTATGTTCTGTTTTTGTTCATTTTTATTCACTCTATTCATTATTTTATCTGTTTTTATTCATTTTTATTCACTCTATTCATTATTTTATCTGTTTTTATTCATTTTTATTCACTCTATTCATTATTTTATCTGTTTTTATTCATTTTTATTCACTCTAGTCATTATTTTATGTTTTTGTTCATTTTTATTCACTCTATTCATTATTTTATCTGTTTTTTATTCATTTTTATTCACTCTATTCATTATTTTATCTGTTTTTATTCATTTTTATTCACTCTATTCATTATGTTCTGTTTTTGTTCATTTTTATTCACTCTATTCATTATTTTATCTGTTTTTATTCATTTTTATTCACTCTATTCATTATTTTATCTGTTTTTATTCATTTTATTCACTCTAGTCATTATGTTCTGTTTTTGTTCATTTTTTATTCACTCTATTCATTATTTTATCTGTTTTTATTCATTTTATTCACTCTATTCATTATTTTATCTGTTTTGTTCATTTTTATTCACTCTAGTCATTATTTTATCTGTTTTTATTCATTTTTATTCACTCTATTCATTATTTTATCTGTTTTTATTCATTTTTATTCACTCTATTCATATTTTATCTGTTTTTATTCATTTTTATTCACTCTATTCATTATTTTATCTGTTTTTGTTCATTTTTATTCACTCTATTCATTATTTTATCTGTTTTTATTCATTTTTATTCACTCTATTCATTATTTTATCTGTTTTTGTTCATTTTTATTCACTCTAGTCATTATTTTATCTGTTTTTATTCATTTTATTCACTCTAGTCATTATTTATCTGTTTTTTATTCATTTTTATTCACTCTATTCATTATTTTATCTGTTTTTGTTCATTTTTATTCACTCTATTCATTATTTTATCTGTTTTATTCATTTTTATTCACTCTAGTCATTATTTTATGTTTTTATTCATTTTTATTCACTCTATTCATTATTTATCTGTTTTTATTCATTTTTATTCACTCTATTCATTATTTTATCTGTTTTTAATCATTTTTATTCACTCTATTCATTATTTTATCTGTTTTTATTCATTTTTATTCACTCTAGTCATTATTTTATCTGTTTTTATTCATTTTTATTCACTCTAGTCATTATTTTATCTGTTTTTATTCATTTTTATTCACTCTATTCATTATTTTATCTGTTTTGTTCATTTTTATTCACTCTATTCATTATTTTATCTGTTTTTATTCATTTTTATTCACTCTAGTCATTATTTTATGTTTTTATTCATTTTTATTCACTCTATTCATTATTTTATCTGTTTTTATTCATTTTTATTCACTCTATTCATTATTTTATCTGTTTTTATTCATTTTTATTCACTCTAGTCATTATTTTATGTTTTTGTTCATTTTTATTCACTCTATTCATTATTTTATCTGTTTTTATTCATTTTTATTCACTCTATTCATTATTTTATCTGTTTTTATTCATTTTTATTCACTCTATTCATTATGTTCTGTTTTTGTTCATTTTTATTCACTCTATTCATTATTTTATCTGTTTTTATTCATTTTTATTCACTCTATTCATTATTTTATCTGTTTTTATTCATTTTTATTCACTCTATTCATTATGTTCTGTTTTTGTTCATTTTTATTCACTCTATTCATTATTTTATCTGTTTTTATTCATTTTTATTCACTCTATTCATTATTTTATCTGTTTTGTTCATTTTTATTCACTCTATTCATTATTTTATCTGTTTTTATTCATTTTTATTCACTCTAGTCATTATTTTATCTGTTTTTATTCATTTTATTCACTCTAGTCATTATTTTATCTGTTTTTATTCATTTTTATTCACTCTATTCATTATTTTATCTGTTTTTGTTCATTTTTATTCACTCTATTCATTATTTTATCTGTTTTTATTCATTTTTATTCACTCTAGTCATTATTTTATGTTTTTATTCATTTTTATTCACTCTATTCATTATTTTATCTGTTTTTATTCATTTTTATTCACTCTAGTCATTATTTTATCTGTTTTTATTCATTTTTATTCACTCTATTCATTATTTTATCTGTTTTTATTCATTTTTATTCACTCTATTCATTATTTTATCTGTTTTTATTCATTTTTATTCACTCTATTCATTATTTTATCTGTTTTTATTCATTTTTATTCACTCTATTCATTATTTTATCTGTTTTTATTCATTTTTATTCACTCTATTCATTATGTTCTGTTTTTGTTCAATTTATTCACTCTATTCATTATTTTATCTGTTTTTATTCATTTTTATTCACTCTATTCATTATTTTATCTGTTTTTATTCATTTTTATTCACTCTATTCATTATTTTATCTGTTTTTATTCATTTTTATTCACTCTATTCATTATGTTCTGTTTTTGTTCATTTTTATTCACTCTATTCATTATTTTATCTGTTTTTATTCATTTCTATTCACTCTATTCATTATTTTATCTGTTTTTATTCATTTCTATTCACTCTATTCATTATTTTATCTGTTTTTATTCATTTTTATTCACTCTATTCATTATTTTATGTTTTTATTCATTTTTATTCACTCTATTCATTATTTTATCTGTTTTTGTTCATTTTGTTCAATCAGGAATTAGACACTTCTTTACATTTTTTCTCCTTGATCATTTCACTTCAAATAAATATTATATTTCACTATATTTAGTTTATTTCAATATTATTCATCTTTTATTTTCTAGTTTTATTGACATTTTTACTTCTTCTGAGTTTAGTTTCTTGTATCCATTATTATTTAATCTGTCGTTAGTTTTGTGTCTCTTCTGTTATTTTACTTTTTTTTTTTTTTACCAGGTATAAATGACTGTTTTCATTAAGTTTTTATCAAATGTCTAATTTGTGTCAGATGCGGTTTTTTCTTGGTTGTTTTCGGTTTAATCTGTTGTTTTTGACACTTTTACTCCTTTAACCTTTTACTCTTTTTCTATTCCATATTTATTTATATTTTCTTAGTTTTAACTTTTGAGGTTTGTTTCATTTCGTCAACTACGTTTTTCCTCATTTAATTTTTATTTTTCGATTCTCAAATGAAATTGTTTTTTATTTAATTGTTTCACTGACTTTTCCACTTATGTTGTTGTTTCTTTCTGGGTTGGACTTCCTCATTAAAGCTGTTTGTTCTTTGTTTCTTCAGCTTTTACCTGTTGGTTTGCGCAGGCCTCTGTCGCCTCCTGCTGGTCGATCACTGTCATCGACACAAACTGGTGTTTATTGTTGAACCTGCGGAAAAAAAAGAAAAACCACGTTAAAGCAAACAGTTCATCTGCCATTATTTCAAACACCATGTGAACAGGAGATCAAAAGTTTTAAAACCATCAGAGCTGAAACAAGTAATCGATGAGGTGTTTGAAGCCAATGCAAAAATTCACGATTCGATTAATCGACTGGAATTGAAGGGAAATATTCTCTTGCACTTTTCCTCAATTGAAGCTTCATTGTGCGTCACAATAAGGGTCCGTGTGAAACTCAACAGTGGAACCAATATTTAACAGCAGAGAAATGAAGGAAACAAAGCTGAAGATTCAGAACTGTGGATGAATGATTTTTTTTTTATCACTTTGAGCCAATTGTTTCAGCTTTAATTACCATTAGAATTTATTTATGTAAATATCAACAGAAGGAAATTAAACGTCTGGATCATGGATTGGACAAAACGTGGAATGAAAGAAGAAAATAAAACCAGTTTTAAATATTAGAAGAAACGTTCTGACAAAACATATTAAATGAAATTAAAATATAATAATTTATTGGCTTACAGTCTGGTTTGGACCAACTCGATGTGTAAAGTGTCATGAGATAACTTTTGTTATGATTTGGCGCTATAGAAATAAAATTGGATTGACAAAAACAGGACGTCCTTCATTTCTTACCTGATTCCAAACATTAGGACAGATTTGGTTCTCGATGTCGTTTATGAGGAAATGAACGTCACTTTTAAACCCAAGTTTTTTTATTTTATTATAAAATAAAAAACAGATCAAGTCGACAGAACTAAAACAACTGAAGTTTCAGACGCTCCCTGAATGCACCACCAACACTTCAAAGTCCGTCTGGTGCTTTTTTTTTTCGTTTTCTTTGCCCTTGTGGCGTCACCGTCATCCCCTCCTTCGCCTTTGTCTCCGCCCCCAACCTCACCCTCGCCTTTGTCTCCGCCTCCATCCTCGCCCTTGTCTCCGCCCCCAACCTCGCCCTTGCCCTCATCTCCGCCCCCAACCTCGCCCTCGCCCTCTCCAGCCTGACGTTCAGGAACTTGGTGTGCTTTCTGGATTGGGGGGTTCTGGTGCCGAGGACCCGCCTCTCCACCCTCAGAACCTCTCTGTAGATCAGCGCCGGCGTCAGGTCCAGGACGAAGGCGAACAGCTGCAGCGTCCACACAAACATGCGAGGCAGCGTAGGCTCCGCCTCTGAGTAATGACCACCGTCGTGACAGGAGCTGAGGATGAGAAGCAGGACCAGAACCGCCGTCAGAACCACCGTTGGCACCAGACCGCACCGGGTCCATGATGGCGCCACCATCTCACCTGCAGTCTCGCAGTGCCGGGTGCCAGTACTGCTCATTGGTCGGTTTCAGGATGCCGCCCACCTGCGTTACCAGAAGATCCAGATTCTGACGGTGGAGACTGGGACCGTCAGCACCGTCCATGTCCCCCCAGAAGAACTGGAAGATGGACGGGGGTTGGACAGGACCATCGGAAGGACCAGAAGGACCAGATGGACCAGAAGTCAACTTCCTAAAACATGACTGAAGCTCATTGGACACTCCTGAAGAAAGAGAAGGAAGAAATATGAGAGAAGGAGAAGGAGAAGAAGAAGAACAGTAGATGATCACAGATGACCTACTCTTCCTTTTCATTGCTACATTCTCTGCTTGTCGATTGGAGGACAATAGTTTCTCTGGAATCCACTGTTTCCTGAAAAAAATAAAATAAAACAAAAACACAAGAATTGTTTGCAGAAAAACTAGAAAAATATTATAAAAGGTTCAGAAATGTCAAAGTCAGGCTGAAGCAGGAGTTTATGTCATTTTCATCTTGTTGCGTCACTTTCGTTTTGTTGCGTAGTTTTCGTCTTGTTGCGTGGTTTTGGTATTTTTGTGTCACTTTTGTCTTGTTGCATGGTTTTCATGTTGTTGCGTTGTTTGTCGTTTTTGTCTAGTTGCGTCACTTTCGTCTTGTTGCGTAGTTTTTGTCTTGTTGTGTGGTTTTGGTCTTGATACCAGACCGCGGTCTGGTGGGTGTGGCCTGACCTAGCGGCGTCGTTGTCCCTCCTCCTCTGGGCTCGGAGGACCGCCCCCTGCAGCAGACGGTACCACCTCCTCAGGTTGAAGGTCCTTCCTGTTGGACGCAGACAGCGCCGTCAGTCCAACGACAACCGCAGACGTGTCACATGACCACATACCTGTTCTCACCTGAGTGTGGACTCTGCGACGCTCGAGTAGACGATTCCCTGAAACACAGCAGGAGGTCAAAGGTCAGGAGGTCAAAGGTCAGGAGGTGGTCAGACAACAGGTGAGGAGATAAAAGCCATTACCATTCCACGTGGTCGTTGAGGCCGAAGATGAACTTCATGGTGACGATGATGATGGCCACCGCCTGGACGTCGTAATGTGGAAACTTCCGATGTAAGAAGGGGTCGTAGCGGTTCTGGAGAACGTCGTCCAGTTGAGCAAATTTCATCAATTCACAAACCCAGGGATAGAGATCATCTGAAACAGAAAACAGAAGGCTGACAGGAGGAACAGGAGGAACAGGAGGAACAGGAGGAACAGGAGGAGGAACAGGAGGAACCAGGTGAGTGTGGGTGTGGTTTACCGGGCAGGTTGACTTCCATCAGGTATCGCAGACACAGTGAGGCTGGATGGAGAAGACTCTGTCTGCTGATTGGAGGAAAGGCAGGAAGCTGCAGGAAGCCAATCAGGTTCTCCGTCTCCTTGTGGACCTGCTCATAGGGCGGGACTTTCTGGAAAGAAGAAAGAAACGCCTTCACATTGACTTTATTCATGGTGTTGGACATGGTCCGAGTACATCCTGTAAAGGTTCTCCTACTGGTGCAGAACACCTGGATGTTCTAACACCAACCTGCGAACCTTCTGATCACAGACACACCTGGAAAAAAAAACTGAGAACATGAAGGTTCCTGACCAGAACTTTGAAGATGACCGAGTCTGAGCCACTGAGCTTCATCTCCTCTGGAAAGGCCTGGAAAGTGTTGACGTACGGAACGTGGCCTTCATTCACCAACCTGGAGAACCAAGAACAGAAGAACTGTTACTACCTGTTCAGGTGGGTTTTAGGTGTGTTCTGTACCTGTTCAGGTGTGTTCTGTACCTGTTCTAGGTGTGTTCTAGGTATGTTCTGTACCTGAGCAGGTCACTGAGCGTCAGTCCTTGGCGGGCCCACACCAATCCCAGGTGCAGCAGGACCAGGGTCTTTTTCATGGTCATCAGGTGTGAAGTTCCGCCCCTCTGGTTCCTATAGGTGGAACCGTCCACAGAACTTGCATACAGAGACGCATCAGAATTATCTGAGACAGGGGGCGGAGTTAAAGGAGAATGAGCCGTTCTTAAAGAACCCAGTTTAAAGAGAACATGTGATGAAATGTGAAAGGATGGAGGTTCTGTTCTGTCGCATCCATCTGGAACATTTTTCTACCTGCGTTAGACGTGACAGAGCTGGCACGACTGGGCGGGAACATCTCACTGTCCGTCTCACTACCGGACACGACGGACAGGTCAGCGGCACTGTCCGAGTCCGAGGTCTGGGGACGCTGAGGACGACAAGACAACAGACGAATGAACCAAGGGTTCTAAACAACAGAGGAAGGAACCAGGAAGAAATCTGAAGCATCAGGAGGCACTGGACGGACTTAAAACTGGACTAAAACTGGATTCAAACTGGACTAACTGGACTTGGCTTCGTCTGAAACAGTGGTTCTTAACCCATGGGGGGGGCCCAGGGGGGGCGCAGGGCTTTGTCTGCACTGAAGTTACAAGTTGTGAAAAATATTCAAGGAAATAAGTTCAGGAACCACTGGTCTAAAATATTTCCAAACCTCAAACAGTGGAAAGCGAGCCTTTCACCTGCGGTGATGAAACCGTTCAGAACCGTCGGCTGACTTCCAAAACACCAGATCTATCTCAGACGTATGTCAGAAGACTTCTGACATAAACTACCGTCTGATAATTGAACCTGATGGTCTACAGGTGGATCCGTGTACGTGGTCTACAGGTGGATCCGTGTACGTGGTCTACAGGTGGATCCGTGTACGTGGTCTACAGGTGGATCCGTGTACGTGGTCTACAGGTGGATCCGTGTACGTGGTCTACAGGTGGATCCGTGTACGTGGTCTACAGGTGGATCCGTGTACGTGGTCTACAGGTGGATCTGTGTAGGTGACCTCACCGCTGTGCAGCTCCTGATGGGGGTGTTGGTGTAGGCCTGCTGACTTCTGTGTAGGTACAACATCCACAGCTGATGCAACACCTCGTCCTGCAACAACAACAGCCGTTACCGATGTCCACGGGATCCTTGACCTCTGACCGGGTCAATGAAACATCAACCAGACCTTAAAGTGTTTGGACACGCCCAGTTTGACCAGGGCGTCGGCCTGGTCCATCAGGATGAACTGGAATCCTTCGCAGACCATCCACTGGCGACCGCGCTCTGGAAACGACAGCATCAGGTTTAGTCTGAATTAAACGACAAATACAACCTGAACCTGATGACGACTCGATAAAGACGACCCCCTGAAGACTCCACTCTTCTTCTACTGTTTCAGTGTTACCTACATTCTTCCTCTTCTTCCAGATCCGACTGGTGGGACCAGACACTGACCTTGCTTTAGTTTCCGTTTCTTGGAGCTGATGGTGGACACTCGGCTGGATCCTGGGTTGAAGTTGGAGTCCTCCACCTCTTTGGTTCTCTGTTCACACACATTCCCGTCATGAACACATGCACAGACTCAGCACCACCACCTGCTGTCTGCCTGTGCTGCTGCAGCCTCACACTGTTCTTACCTCGATGACATTGTGACAGGACCTGCAGTAGAACCGCCCTTCGTCTGTCAGACCCCAGTCCACGGCACAACACTGAGCACAGGGTTCCTTAAACCCGGACTGAGGAGAACAAGGCTTCGGATTAGGTTTACGGGAGCAGACGTAGGTTTCTGAGAGAGGACCAAGTTTAATTCAGTTTTTACTTATTTACAACAACAAAAACAGAACTAAAACTAGATTAAACTCAGACTAAATTTGATTAAATCCAACTAAAATTGGATTCCACATGTATTTTTCATATATTAGATTAAATATAGAATAGGATAAATCCACTAAATCCTTCCTTCATCTTCATAGTTCTGAGAGTCAGTGTGAATCATAAATAAGAACCTAAACTATCTGATCTACTGAACTAGTTAACTACATGAATAAACTGTCAACATTTCCAGCTGTTAAAGTACTGAAATAAACCCACACTACGGATTATTTCTAAAATAACCTTTACTTTACATCTTCCATTTTCTTCTGCAGATTCGTAACATTTAAAATGGCGTCAAATAATAATAATAATAGTTTGAAAAAGGGGCTTATCCAGTTAAGTGTGTCCTGTTATTAATATTATGGACTTTAATGTCAACTGATAAAACATAAAACATCATAAATATGTTGACTTCCATTTCCAGACGTTACCGTTAAATTCCACATAAACACTACATTATTTACCGTGTATTCGTCGTCCATTTTCCGCTTAAATGAACTTTTAAACCGGTGTTTTTCCCTTTTTGCTGCCGTTTCTCCCCATGCCTCCGTTTGGTTTGGAGTTTCTTCTTCTACTACTTCCGGTTCAGCTGAAGACTTCAGGCTCTGCTGCCGCCATCGGCCTAAAGGAGAACTGCACCCCCTCCGGCCTAAAGGGGAACTGCAGCCCAGCTCCTGCGCCTGTGGTTTCCAGACAGGAGATCAGAAGATCACATGGAACTGAGTGGATCCTTTAGTCAGAACCCTGAGGAAATGGAGGTTCAAACAGCAGCACAAACACAGAAAAGAAATATTACAAGAAAACAGTAATAACAACAACAAATATTATATATACACAGGGTGAGGAAGCAAAATGTACAATACTTTGAGGCAGGGATTGAAAGACAGTGTATGACCAATTAGTTTATTGAAAGCCATGAGAATTTATTTGCCACAAGAAAATGTCCATAATAGAAAATGTTTTTATTCTATGTGTCCTCCTTCTTTCTCAATAACTGCCTTCACACGCTTCCTGAAACTTGCTGCAAGTGTTCCTCAAATATTGGGGTGACAACTTCTCCCATTCTTCTTTAATAGTATCTTCCAGACTTTCTGGTAATAGTTTTGCTCATAGTCATTCTCTTCTTTCCATTATAAACAGTCTTTATGGACACTCCAACTATTTTTGAAATCTCCTTTGGTGTGACGAGTGCATTCAGCAAATCACACACTCTGTGACGTTTGCTTTCCTGATTACTCATATGGGCAAAAGTTTGTGAAAAGGTATGGATAATAGTGTTAGGTATGATTATGACATCAGTATATGTTTGGGTTCAAAACAACTGACGTAGTGTCTGCTGAGAAAAAACAACTAAATGTTCAGTGTACATTTGGTTTCCACACCCTGTATGTATCTCAGTGGCGATTTCTCACAGACTGTAAGGGAAGGTCAGCTTCCCCTAAAATTACAAAAATTAAATGGTTAAATCTGTTCGGTTGTGTTGACATTTCATTGACTCCAAATGTGTTTGAATACGTTCATCTCACAGATGAGTTGGTTCAGAATCAGCTTTATCCCAGATCAGTGGGCTGGCTGTTGTTCACGTCTCCTTTTCTCCTCCATCTCTGCTCAGTGCATGTGTCTGCAGACTGTGGGACTGAGTGGAACTGTTTGTTTCACTGACTCTAAACTGGACGCTAATTGGATAAATGCCACGATGCTGTCCCGCCCCCGGACGCCGGGCGTCTCTGGGGGTGAATGGAGCTGTGGGCGGAGCTCTACCGGGCTGGACGCCAGAATCCCATGTGCTGATTGGAGGATCAATCCAAAGGCTGAATGTGGTTTGATTGACAGCTGTTTTCAGATCTGCTCCTTCACTGACACAGTTCAGTTTAATACCGTCACACATTCTGCCGTGAAATCACAGAAACCACTACGGAATTACTGGTTCATTTCTTGCACTGTAAATAAAACACACTCATTGGACTTCCTTGTTTCAGTTTAATATAATTTCAGCGTTTTCCTTGTTTCAGTTCCATAATTTCATCATTTCTTGTTCAGTTTAATCTGGTTTTGTAGATAGTTCAATCAGTCAGACTGTTAGGTCACAGTGAAAGGAGCATCTGTAGTTTAAAAAGGCTGAAGTCTGACACCCACAATGCACTGGGCCAAGGTCGTCTGAGCAGACCAGCTCTGCTGGACATTCAGAGGACACTGGTCCAGTCCTGGAAAAGACGCTGACTGGTACGATAAGGACACTGAGCATTTACTGAAAAAGGAACGGAGGGACCAATGTATGTTTAAAGAACTGGACAATTTTTTTTGATGTAAGCTGAAAATCAGCTTCCCCTGTCTGAAAGATGAGCAGCCGACACTGATATATATATATATATATATATATATATATATATATATACACACACACATATAAGGCCTGTAACGGTACATGTACTGAACCGAACTGTTTCAGTACACACCTGTTGGGCTCGGTCCACAGTTGTACCGAAACAGCACAGAATGTTGAGAAAAAGAAACAGGAACAGAAGACATTGTTCGATGCAGAACTTTAAATCCGCACAAGTTCCACATGGACATATGGAACTAGCACACAGTGACTTGAAATATGAAATAGCTGCTTCCATAAGGTTAAAAAAAACAAAACAAATGTGATGTGAACCTGAAGGGACCAGACTGCAGACCCTCCAGCATCAGTCCAGTCCAGTCTGGATCAGTTCAGGTTCAGGTGAACGAACAACCAGGAAAGAGACGACGAACGTTGTTTGCCACCTGTGAACTACAGTAGTTCTAAAACACTGACACTAGCTCTGTCTGTCACACACACACACACACACACACACACACACACACACACACACACTGTATAATAGAGGAATAGAACCTGGGAGTTGGAAGTTGGAAAGGAGTTGAAAGGATGTAAAGTTTCACGCCAGCGTTAGTTACGTTAGTTATGGACCGAACCCCCACCTATAACACCCCCCCCCCCCCCCCCCCCCCCCGCGCACCTCTGACCAAAAAAAAAAAAAAAACCCTCTGTGTTTTTGACAAGTCGCACCCTGCACACGCACACACGTACACAAAGTGTCCTAAACATTTTTTTCACTGTCCTAAAATAAATAATTAGGTTAATTTATTTGTCAGTGTTTCTCTTCAGTTCGTTCCAACAGAATACCAGTTTGCTCTCTTGTTAATGTTGAACTTCATGTGGAATTTTTTTGTTGTTCTTTTTCTGCAGAATGTGAACTGACAGAACTGGGATTAGATTTGTGTTGTTTGTTCAAAACTCCCTTTCAGGGAAAAGTGCAATACTAATGTTTAAAACACATTTAGTAATATTTTATTTTCTATTTGATTTATAGCAGCAGAATTATATTATTCCTGTTTTCCTATATTCTGTTGCCTCCAAAAATTTGTGGAAGAATGTTCAAAAATTCATTAAAGACATTTTGAGGGGTTTTCTTTCTTCCCGTACCAAGCTGAAAAAAACCAAACCGTGGCTTTGAAAACCGAAAACGTACTGAACCGAAAATTTTGTGTACTGTTACAGGCCTAGAAATTACACATTAGAAAGTAAAAGAAACAGCAAGTATCAAAGTAGTAAATAAATATATAATATAATGCACACAATATCTATCTGTCTGTCTGTCTATCTATCCATCTACCTACCTATCTATGTATATATAGTTTAATAATCACAGTATAAAAGTTATAATAAAGTGATAACAGTAACAGTAGTCATAATGACTTATGAGTAATGAGCAGGGCCGTGCACAGAGCTATAAAGGGGCAGGGGCTCAAACTTCCAAAAGGGCACATGAAAACGAATAACCACCAATTACAAAGGTCACAATTAGCAACAAGCAACATTATTAATCCACAGCAAGTCAAACATCAACCACATGGTCCAGATCCATGTCCTCAGTCCTGGTTCTGTCCCCCTTAGCCCTAACACAGGCTGTGCACCTTCTGCACATACTCTGGATTCACCTCCTGATCCTATCTGGGGGATGTTGTCCCACTCTTCCTGAAGGACCTGGATGAACATCTGGCAGTTGCCAGGAACTGGACGCCTAGCATACACGGGTCTACAAGAAGATCCCACAGATGTTCAATGGGACTGAGATCTGTGACGTGCAGTGGATTCATAATGTTGCTTGTTTCTAAATGTGAACTTTGTTGAACTAGCCTTCGTCATATTTTTCGTTCTCCTCTGGATACTCATCCACTGTCTTGTTGTTTGTTGTATTTTGTTTGTTAATTAAATGTTTTTTAAGAACAAGACAGAATTTGTTTTCATCTTTAATAAAATGGTGTGAAATGGCATCACATAGAATATGTGATCAGTTTATTTAGATGTTCAGTTTCTATAGAAGTGTAAATACAGATGTAATGTGTAGAAGTTTGTGTGTTCATACTCTGCACAAATCTAAATCTGACCAGGTGTCTTTTTCTCATTTCAGTCCAAATATCTCATCACACTTAAAATCAGACAAAATCACCTACAGAGGAACTTTTCAGTGAGATAGAAGAACTGGGTTTTAGACAATAGATCTGGAAAATCTGATTTCAACAAATCTTAGTAAGATCATTTTCACTTGTTCCATTGGCAGATTTTTTTGCTTAATTCAAGATTTTTTTTGCTCAATTCACCAAAAAAAATCTGCCAGTGGAACAAGTGAAAATTATCTCTGTAAGATTTCTTGAAATCAGATTTTCTAGATCTATTGTCTAAAAATAAGTTCTTTTATCTCCCTTACAAGTTCCTCTGTAGGTGATTCTGTCTTATTTTAAGTGTGATGAGATATTTGCACGAGTAAATGAGAATAATACACTTGGTAAGATTTGGATTTTTGCAGTGGAAGTCCAAGACAAATTCTTAAAAACATGTTAAATTATGTATAAAAGCATGAGAGTGAATGTTAAGAACTAGAAATACCTTCATTTTACATCTGGTTTTACACCTACTTTTACAGTGAAACATTGAATATTTCGTTTCTTTTCATTCTAGGACATATTTATGATGATATTTAGGTTTTCCACAGTTCAGACAGAACCATGTAGAGGAAGTGTTAACCCAAGACAAACCACTGAACATTACATGATAAGAATAAAGTTTAGACTGTAGTATTTATAGTTATATCATTTAACATTGAGCAGGTTGATGGGAATATTTGTGGAGGTTTGTGGTTATTTCAAATCAGATTCACTCCAGATGTTTGAGGCGAACACAGATATTACGATTATGGATCCAACAGTTTGTGAAACAAAAGCAGAAATGTCAAAGTGTTGGCACTGATGAAAGAGTCGAGGATTTGACCTGAGTTTTATGACTCTGGTACAGCAGAAGGACCAGATTTAGGTACTGGATGAGAAGAAGACTTGGATGTGTTTTCTTCTTAATTTCATATCAGTTTATATCAGAATTTAATTACTTCAGCACATTTGAACCCATTCAGACCCACTGGTACTTTTATGGCAGCTTCTAAAGGACTTTTTTCTCTCTTTTTAAAGTTTCTCATGTGATTTATCACCATTTATTCTAATAAAAACTTCTGTGTTTTGCATTTTTCAGTGTAAATCACTTCCTTTACTCTATATTTAATTTACTGATCATGTAGATGTTCATTAAAGCTCAGAGTAAACTTAAAGGTATTCTGCAAAAACAGAAAACTGCAGAAAAATGGACTGTTTCAGTAGGTGAGGACTATTAGCATGTGTTCCAGTTCTGTGGCTGAAACTCCAGTTTGTGGAAGTCCAACAGAAGCAGATGTGTGTGAGTGCTTCAGCAGGACTCAGACTCAGGTGGACACCAGCTGTTACAGTGGGCTGGTCTGGAGCTAAGGCCACGACCTGACCATGACACTGACCATCGGGTTTAGAACCAGAACTACAGCTGGAGAAGAACAGGACCAGGACCAACACAGACCAGGGAATGTTCTGGGCAGAGAGGGGGTGGACTCTGACGGACCTGGAACCACACAGAGTCCCTCCTCCTCGTTCATTCTCCAGACCAGGACATGTATGTGTGTGTGTGTGTGACACAGATGACAGGCACCATGAGCAGGTCCAGTCACAGCCAAAATAAACCACTCGTAACATTTATTATCATTGATCAAAATTTTAGTCACGAAAATTTTAGTCATGCAGTTTTTTGCGCAAAAAAACAAAAAAAATGAGTAAAAAGGGCACCTGTAGGCAGAGGATCAAAGCAGCAGGGGCTCAAGCTCCCCCGGCCCCCCGGACGTGCCAGGTAATGAGCACTGTAGGTATGGAAATAATAATCATGATAATAAATGCTATTCTAATGGTAAATTTTATCAGGATATGGACACAAAGTCAGTATATACAGAGGAATGAGGTCAGACTGAAAATGAAAAAGTCCGTTTATTGCAGGAACAAAGTTGTAATATTTAGGGTGGAAAGTCATAGTATTTAATATGTGGGGGAAAATGGACTTCTTTACTGCTGTCATGACATGGTTCATTATTCATGCCATATGTTCTCTGTGTGTGACATCTACAACTGCATGACACCCTGACCTGGGAAGGGAGTTCTGGCCTTGATTTAAAACCCAAACACCTAAATGTCTGGATGTGTAGATAAGATGATGGCGCCTACACTCTGGATAGGATCCAGGCAAGGTTAGGGTGAAGAGGTCACAGGGACCTCTTCATGGAACAGAGAGGGAGTCGCATGGAGTGGTACGATGTACGTACAGGGTGAGGTACGAGCTAGAAGCGGATGGACCGGGTTTTATAGTCTTTAGTTTTTCCCATGTTTAATCAGACTCACTAACAGAGTTTCTCTGTGAATGACTTCTCAAATAAATGATCATGTATTTCAACTCTAACTTTCTCTCCTCTTCTCTGAGTGAGTGGTCCGCTGAACATTTCCACAACTAATACTACTTTTGTGCACACATATATATATATATATATATATATTCTATATAAAATATAACAGTTACGTACCCCCCACACACACTCCAACAGTCCCAACCCTAATGCACCTCCTACTCCAACAAATATATATAAACATACACACGCAAAATGAATACAGAAAATAAAAAATATATATCTTCAGTTACAATGAGAAATTGTTTGTGTCCATTTTTTAAATACATAAGACAGGCTGCTGTATTGTATAGTATTGTCTCTTATTTTCTCTAATGTCATCAAGTTCATCAGGTCTTTAATCCAGAGATTGAATCTGTCTTTAAACAGAATGAGCTGACGAGTTAAAGCTGCTAAGGCCAGATTTCGACATTTTTGATTCACATACTATGGTCTGACCACCAGGGGGCGATAATGACCATCCATCCATCCATTCTCTTCCGCTTATCTGGGGCCGGGTCGCGGGGGTAACAGTCTAAGCAGGGATGCCCAGACTTCCCTCTCCTCAGACACCTCCTCCAGCTCTTCCGGGGGGATCCCGAGGCGTTCCCAGGCCAGCCGAGAGACATAGTCTCTCCAACGTGTCCTGGGTCTTCCCCGAGGTCTCCTCCCGGTGGGACATGCCCGGAACACCTCCCCAGGGAGGCGTCCAGGAGGCATCCGAAACAGATGCCCGAGCCACCTCAGCTGGCCCCTCTCGACGCGGAGGAGCAGCGGCTCTACTCCGAGCTCCTCCCTGGTGACTGAGCTCCTCACCCTATCCCTAAGGGTGCGCCCAGCCACCCGACGGAGGAAACTCATTTCGACCGCTTGTATCCGGGATCTGGTCCTTTCGGTCCTGACCCAAAGCTCATGACCATAGGTGAGGGTAGGAACGTAGATTGACCGGTAAATTGAGAGCTTCGCCTCTCGGCTCAGCTCCTTCTTTACCACAACCGACCGGTACAGCGACTGCATCACTGCAGACGCTGCACCGATCCGTCTGTCAATCTCACGCTCCATCCTTCCCTCACTGTGAACAAGACCCCGAGATACTTAAACTCCTCCACTTGGGGCAAAGACTCCCCACCGACCCGGAGAGGGCAAACCACCTTTTTCTGGTCGAGAACCATGGCCTCGGATTTGGAGGTGCTGATCCTCATCCCGCTCGCTTCACACTCGGCTGCAAACTGCCCCAGGACACGCTGAAGGTCCAGGTTCGATGAGGCCAACAGGACAACATCATCTGCAAAAAGCAGAGATGAAATCCTTTGGTCCCCAAACCGGACCCCCTCCGGCCCCTGGCTGCGCCTAGAAATTCTGTCCATAAAAATTATGAACAGAACCGGTGACAAAGGGCAGCCCTGCCGGAGTCCAACATGCACCTGGAACAGGTCTGACTTACTGCCGGCAATGTGAACCAGGCTCCTGCTTTGGTCATACAAGGACCGGACTGCCCTTAGCAAAGGGCCCCGGACCCCATACTCCCGAAGCACCTCCCACAAGATACCACGAGGGACATGGTCGAACGCCTTCTCCAGATCCACAAAACACATGTGGACTGGTTGGGCGAACTCCCATGAACCCTCGAGCACCCGATGGAGAGTATAGAGCTGGTCCAGCATTCCACGACCAGGACGAAAACCGCCTTGTTCCTCCTGGATCCGAGGTTCGACTATCGGTCAGATCCTCCTCTCCAGTACCCTGGAATAGATAATGACCATCAGGAAAAAAAACAGGAATAAGTTTTCTTTATGCTTGAATGAAAAAAAAAAAAAAAAAAAAGCTAAAATATTTACATTTACAAACTGGATGATTAAAAAGAAACATGATATTAAAGTAAAAATCATGTCTGAACACAATGCATTTCATTTCATCTGTAAATGTACTGAACATCCAAACACAGGCTGAAAAAAAAAAAAAGACCAGAAATCTACATCATTAAGTTTAATTTACTCTTAAAAGTTGAGTTTGAATTCCATCTGAATTTATGGGATGTAATGAATCAGAAAAAGGCTGAAAAACAGACACAGGTTCAGATTCATGGGTTTGACATTTTATTACAAACACAAAAACTGTACATGTGTAATAAAAACAGCTAAAAACCATCTAAAAGTAAGAATATAATCAAGTAAAAGTATTTACATGAGTGTCTGCGTCAGTTAATGATTCAAGAATCTGGTTCAGTGTCAAAATGTTCCTGAAAAAGTGCAATAAGAGTTTTTCAGACTAAAACAGAAAAACCAAATGAAGATAACAGATGAGCAGTGACCACGCCCCTGATGACATCAGCTCCGCCCACCTCTGTGACCATGTGCTGTGATCAGAGGTGGGTTCATCGCCTTGTTCCTGCTGATGTTTCATCGGTCATGATGAGGTTTGGTCCAGTTCTATGAAGGTAGATTTGGTTCTTCAACTAAAAAAAACAAAACAAAAACAGAACTGCACTTGAACACATTTTTTCTTTGAAGTGAACAAAGTTCTCAAGTCTTTTTTTTTTTAATTGAAACATTTTGACAGAATAAAGTAAACTTTATTCTCTTTATATTATGACTGTATTCTCAAAATATAACTTTATTCTCGTAGTGACAAGTGTTTTTATTTTCCAATGTGGCCCTGATATGCCGTCATAAAAAATAACTCAATTCAATAAAAATATTTTAAAAAACCCCAAACTTTTCAATCAAAGAAAAATCATGTTCAAGTGCAATTCTTTGGGTCTCAAATATTTTTTTCCTTTGATTGAAAAAGTTTTTTTTTTAAATTTTACTAAAGTGAAGTTTTTTTTAATTGAAAATATTTATTTGGTTAACACAACTTTCCCTTTGATTGAATAACAAACAAATGTACCTCCATCCAGTCCATGGGTCCAGTTCTGGTCCTGGTGCGGTTCCTCAGAAGTCTGCGTCCAGTCTGAAGGTGTTGTCTGTGGGTCCAGACATGACCCCCATCCTCTGGTACTCACCCACTCGCTTCTCAAAGAAGTTGGTCTTTCCCTCCAGAGAGATGTTCTCCATGAAGTCGAAGGGGTTCTCCACCTGGTAGATCTGCACACACACACAGGTTCAGCCCAGAGGCATTATGGGTAAACGGCTGCTCAAACAGGCATTCGTTTTTCTCGCCACCGCTTGTCCGTTGGTCGACCACACGTCGTCCAAACAGAGTGTGTGCGGCGGCGCTCAGCCCCCATCAGCGGCTGAGGTCCGTACCCCTGCGCACATCATCATCACACCGACCGGGGTCTACAGAACCAGAACCTGAGGCTGGACCGGGGTCTACAGAACCAGAACCTGGACCGGGGTCTACAGAACCAGAACCTGAGGCTGGACCGGGGTCTACAGAACCGGTCTATGAGGGTCAGATTCAGACCTGTTCACTCCAATAACAGGGTTCGGACACAGTTGAAGGTCAGTTAAAGGTCATTTCCTCCTGATCATATTTCCTGAACGCAGACTCAGAAGGACGTTTGGTCACTTTATCACAGTCTGGACTTTGGATTATTATGGGATAAACAGCGAAAATTAAAGAACGCACATTTTTATCCAAAAAACTGAGCCCACTTAGTGTTCTTCAGACACACTTGCACTGAGACAAAGATAAAATACCAGATCCCTTTCATTCAGACGGGTCTGAACCCGACCCTGGAAAACTCTTCATCCACCACTGCACTACCCATGAGCCTCAGCTGCTGTAACCATGGTGACGGAGGCTCAAACCCAGCAGAATTTAACTCTAATCGAAGGATTCAGAGACAACAGGAACATGTGTTGGAGTTCAAAACAGACACATTTAATGTCAGATTTTGGTTTTAATCAGTCGTTGTGTTAAATTCATTTCAAAAGTTGTTTTAGTTTGAAAATGAAATGTTTTTAATCTGAAGGAGTTGAATTATGAAAGAGACTGAACCTAAAAAAAAAAAAAAAAAAAAAAAACATAAAATTTGATCTGGCGTCTCTATTAGTTTGACTGTAAATACAAATCTAAACATTTACAACAGAGTTTGGATTAAAACGAGTTTAAACAGTCGGTAAAAGATTTCAAACCTTATATTCAGAACATTAATGATGATGAGATATTTATCTGATGATTAAAGTTCATGTTATTTGAACGTGTGTTTGATTTCAGTCCATCTGACACTAGGGCTGTAAGAGAAAATCAGTTCTGCAATATATTATTTTGTTTTTAAATTGTATAGCTTTTTAAGCTATTCTTGTATTTTATTCTTTTATTTGGGTTTTATTTATTTTTCCGTATAGCACTTTTTTCTTTTTTTGTACAGTTTCTATGTCTTTAAATCTATTCTGTATTTTATTCTTCTATTTTGGTTTTAATTATTCTTCTGTACAGCACTTTGGTCCACTGCAGTTATAAAGTGCTTTACAAATAAAGTTGGATTGGATGAACATTTGAACAGGATCTGAAACTAATGTCTATAAGACAGAATTTCAGTTTGAACACAGGAACATTTTGTGATAGAACATTAGATCAAATAAAAATGTGTTTAGTATTTGTGCAGATTTCTGCTGTAATTCAAGTCTACTAGGAAATAATCTTTAAAAAAAAAAAAAAGAAACATCATGATACTGTTAAAAAAAAAGCAATTTTTTTTGTTTATCGTATGGTGATCCTAGTATCTTATCTCCAGATTCTTGCCGACACACACCCCTACATCTGACTGTGACCTCATTAAAGCTGAAAACAGGAAGTTCAACCTCAGTGAATATTGGACGGGTTTACGGGTCATGTGACCTGACCCCAAAGCCGTCTTTAACCCCCCCCCCCCCCCCCCAGGTCTGGGCCGTCTGGTAGACCCTGGGTCAAACGGTGACGCTGTTGCGTTACCTTGGTGAAGCCCAGCTCCAGCATCAGTCTGTCGGCCACGAACTGGATGTACTGGTTCATGAGGTCACAGTTCATCCCAATGAGTTTAACAGGAAGAGCATCAGTCAGGAACTCCTGGAACACACACACACACACACACACAGAGTCAAGACCTAGACCGGATCAGACTGGACCGGATCCAAGAACATTCAACTCAGACCCACTACATCTGCCACTAGTGACATCACTGTTGCATTCTGGGAGGATTTACACGACTGTGGATGAACATGTGACCCCCATGGCCTGGACTCACACACCTGATGATGTCACAAACCCACCTGATGATGTCACAAACCCACCTGTTCGATCTCCACGGCGTTCCGGATGATCTTGGTGACGGTCTCCGCGGACGGTTTGTTCAGCAGGTGTTTGAACATCAGACAGGCGAAGTCACAGTGGAGACCCTGAACGCACCATGGACAGCCAATCAGCACTCAGCGCACACCCCCAACAACAGCAGTGTGTGTGTGTGCTCACATATGTATGTGTCGTGTGTGTGTGTGTTGTCACCTCGTCTCTGCTGATCAGCTCGTTGCTGAAGGTCAGTCCAGGCATCAGGCCTCGTTTCTTCAACCAGAAAATGGAGGCGAACGAACCGGAGAAGAAGATTCCCTCCACGGCGGCGAAGGCCACCACACGCTCACCTGAACGACAACAACGATGACAACGACGTGAACGGACGTATTTCACACAAAGGTCCGGTCCCGGCAGCAGCAGAGGATCATGGGTAGTGTGGGACTGACCGTAGGTGGCGTTCTTGTTTCCGATCCAGTTGAGCGCCCAGTCGGCCTTCTTCTTCACACAGGGCAGAGTCTCGATGGCGTTGAACAGGTATTCTCTGAGGGGCAGCGAACGCAACATTCAACCGAGCACACTTTCCATACCCAGAATGCATCTGTCCTAGTCTGAGACACGCTGCCTGGAGTTAAGGCTTCGACCACAGTGACATTTTATCACTGTTGATACTTTCCTCGGCTCTTGTCTCTTAAACGGTGCCTTCACTGACCCACCCAGACGTTTAAAGGTCAAAGGTCACTCACCTTTCTTTGGGATCCTTGATGTAGGTGTCGATCAGGAGGCTGTACATCTCCGAGTGGATGTTCTCCATGGCGATCTGGAAACCGTAGAAACAGCGAGCCTCCGTCACCTGCACTTCCTGCGTGAAGCGCTCCACCTGGTGGTCACATGACAACACGACACCTCAGACTTCAAACAATCGGACACCACAGTAGGCGGACGCTAGACCCGGCCCCGCCCCTTAAATGTCCCTGTTCCCTGGTTTCTTTGTCTGTGATGGTAACTGAACACGTTTGGGCCTCGGCCGTCGTGGGCGTGTGTTTAAACACGGACCCATGTTTTACAAAGCCCACGTTAACGGCCGTATCTCTGAAACCCGACACCGGCCCTGACCGTTTACAGATCCAGGATCGACCTCTCACCAGATTCTCGTTGACGATGCCGTCACTGGCGGCGAAGAACGCCAACACGTGCGAGATGAAGTACCTCTCGTCGTCCTTCAGAGAGTCCCAGTGCTGCAGGTCCTTGGACAGATCCACCTGGACACAGACACTCATCAGAACCCACACAGAACCGGGCTTTTACTTGGGGGGGGGGGGGGGGGGGGGGGTGTATTTGGCAAGAATCTGGTGATACGATATAAATCGCAATACTAGGATCATGATACAATATATCATTTTTTTAAATGATTATTTCCTGGAAGAATTAAATTCCACCAGAAATCTGCACAAATACTAAACACATTTTTATTTGATCTAATGTTCTATCACAAAATGTTCCTGTGTTCAAAATGAAATTCTGTTTTACAGACATTACAGTTTCAGATCCTGTTCAAATGTTCAGATTCTATTTGTTCAGAACATTATTTTAGTTCAACCCAACAAAGGAACAAACGTTTAATAAAAGAGTGTTAAATAATGATATGATATAAACAATAATGAAAACCAAAGAGAAAAATGAACCTCCACAATATCTGCATTTGAATAAACACCTAAAAATATCGATACAGTATTGTGAAATGAAATATTGCGATATATTGCAGGACTGATATTTTCCAACACCCCTAGCTTTTACTGGGACTTTGTGCAGGTTTTAGGAGGAAAGGTGGGATTGGGCGGAGCTGAAGGTGGGCGTGCATTAGTACCTCCTCTGCCGTCCAGAAAGACGCCTCGGCCTTCTTGTACATCTGCCAGATGTCGTGGTACTGGATGGGGAAGATGACGAAGCGGCGGGGGTTGTCCTTCAGCAGAGGCTCCTCCTCCTCTGCCGAGCTGCTGCTCTTCTTCACCGATTTGGGCTGAAAAACCACAGGAAACAAGTCAACGACGCCGTCTACAACAAACACACACACAAATACACACTGGACACAAAGCGGGAACACTCCTGTGTGTGTCCTCAGGAAGTCCACGTGGGTTCAAGGACAGAAAAACTATTCTGTGGATCAGTTTAAAGAGAAAAACACAAACTTGAGCCTCATTGAAAAACCACATCAATCAATAAATGTTGGGTCACATGATCAAACACCGACTCCTACTAGGATGAAACTGTAGCTTTAACTCAGATATGACCTGACCAGTCCAGTTGAATGCAGCTGTGGGACTGTTCAGACCTGTGGTTTGGACTCAAATCCATCACCAGGTGGATCTGAAACATCTGGACTAGACTGCCTTTAGTTCCACATTCAAACTAAGTGACAGCATTTATTCATGTTGTAATGCAGGGCTGTCAAACTCATGTTAGTTCAGTTCCACATTCAGCTAAATTTGATCTGCAGTGGACCCAACCAGTAAAATAATACCCTAATAATATAGACATAATGTCAACTCCAAACTTTTCTCTACATTTAAGAGCGAAAAAAGTTAATTTATATTATGAAAAGGTTTACATCTATAAACTATCCTTTAAAACAATGTGAGTAACATGAACAAACTGAAAAAAAAGTGTAATTTTAAACAATATTCTGCCTCAGTTTATCATTTACACATTTACGTTATAAATATATATTTGTGTTTGTTATTAAATTATGAAAATACTTACTTTTATAAACTATCTGAACAAACAAGATGTGAATAACCTGAAAAAACCTGAAATTTCTTAAGAAAAATAAGTGCAATTTTAACAATATTCTGCCTCAATTTATTATTTATACATGTATCATATATATACTATACAGTTAGTAACAGGAAGAAAAGAGTTCAAATTGTGCTGAATTTTCTTCAGACATTTCAGGTTGTTCATATTTGTTCAGGTTATTCGCATTTTATTGTTACAGGATACTTTGTAAATGTAAATATTTTCATAACTCAATGTTATTTTTTGCACTAAAATAAAGACAAACATTTCATTATTTTTTGGCATAATGTAATATTTTTTCACACAAAACCCAGAAGAAAATCTGGAGCCAATTTTTTGTCGGTTCTTCTGCTGTTCTTACTTGACTGTAGAACAGATTACTCTGTATGTGGAACTAACATGAGTTCCACAGCCTAGACTGTGGAATTTATGCACTTTGTAAATTCATCCCAGGGGCCGGACTGGAACTTTTGGTGGGATGCATTTGGTCCCCGGGATGCATGTTTGACAGCCCTGATCTACAGGAATATGTGCAAAAAGTGAACAATGGGACAGAAGGTCATTACTGAGGACACGTGTGTGTGCATTATTATTATGACATGGATTTGACTATTTTATTTGTTTCTTCTTGGCTGTGCTCCCTTTAACCCTGGACATTTGAATGTGGGTTTTTTTCCAATAATAAAGGACATGGATCCGTCCACTTCACTGTCAGTGTTTTCTGTGTTCCATGACCCTTCAGCTGGTTTAAAGGCACATCTAGTTTCAGCCAAAGCCTTGTGTCCGTTTCCATCAGCTGATCGACCACCTGTTGGCGCCATAACCGGCACTTTTAGGCGCCAAAAAACCCGCTGAAAACCCACAGAACCGACGCTAAAGTGTCCGGTACCGGTTCGTTTAGTCCCAGACTTCCACATTTGACAGATTTAGACTCATTTGAACAAACTCACCGTCGCATCGTCGAAGATTTTACGCGCGGTTTTCGACGCCAAGATCCGGGTGTTGGTGAGGCTGGGAGGCTGAAAAGACCACGGAAATGACATGAATGAGTAAAAACAAATAGGACATGAATGAGTAACAACACCGAGAAAAGTTATATTAATGAGTGAAAAAAAAAAAAAAAAAAAAAACAAGAAAAAATATATTAATGAGTTAAAAAAAAAAAAAAAAAAAGAACAACAAAAGTGACATGAGTAAAAAACAAAAAAACAAACAAGAAAACCACATTAATGAGTAAAACCAGGCAGGTTTGTGGACAGTTTAGTCAGAGTTAGTGGATAAATGTGGGTCAAAAGAACCCGGATGTGATGAGAACTATGTGTTCTGTTTGAATAACTGTGCTCCAGGCCCAGGGCTCCAACAGGACGTGTGTGTGTGTGTGTGTGTGTGTGTGTGTGTGTGTGTGTGTGTGTGTGTGTGTGTGTGTGTGTGTGTGTGTGTGTGTGTGTTCTTCTTACCGTGTTTTCTTTGTCCACACACAGACCGCTCATCTGTCTGGTCACTGACTTCTCATTCTTCACGGACAGAGCGGCGCGAGCGGACAACATGGTGACTTCCTCCGGCTCAGATAAACAATAAATAAGTTTAAAAATATATATAGAGAGGGAAAAGTTAAAGAAATAAAAGAAGAACAGACTAGAGAGACTAAACTAACTAGGAGCAGAAACAGACTGAACCGGCTTCTGGTTCCGCTCCGCTTTTATTATTGAAATATTGGCGCTAGAATTCAGCTGACCAATAGAGACGCAGCTCACGCGGCTCTTTAAACGTACATAACGACGTAGCCAATCAGATTGCGAGTACAAGTCATGTGATAGCATGACGTATGAGTGAGACTGCAGATGGCGGTGTTTGTATGAAGTTACAAAATACATTTCAGTAATAGTAGTTACAAAACGTCAACCGTTAAACGGGATGGTTAAGTAACGAATGACCTTCACACAAAGAGTCCTCCAAAAAAAAAAAAAAAAACTTTAACAGTGTTCAGTTAATATTTCTACGGATAAATAAACCAAATGCAGACAATAAAAGTCGTAAAGTTTGGATTGAAATCGCTGTTTGTTCATTTAAAAGCCTTTTCTTGATTAAATTTGTGCATTTTCATGTATTTTATGGGATTTAAAGGATACAAAGCGTTTAGAAGTCACCTGCATCAAATAGGAAATAATAAAATGTAACTAATATATTCACAAAGAATCCAATCTGCACTGATCTGCATCTTCCATTTGTTCAGTTTGAACCGATAAATAAACCCTGAAAACCAGGAGTTTGTTTTACTAACTGTTAGATTTATTTTGTTTTCAATAGATTGTACTCCTATTTTTTGGTCATTTACCCTTTCTTATTTATTTCTTTAAAAAAATAAAGTAATAAAATGATAATAATAATAATAATAATAATAATAATCTTTTTGTCTTTTTTCCCAGATTGAACCAAACAGACCCTTCCGTTTATAAAAGTGTTTTATTCAAATCCACAGCTCAGTCAGAACTTCTTGGCACAGAAACACAAGCTGTGTGTGTTCGTTTGTCGTCTTTACTCGAGGCCAAATGTTTGAGCAGCTGATCTGTGTCTCTGCAGCTGATTGGACGACGGTTACTAAGATAAATCATCACCAAAGTGACTACACATGTAGAGATCAGAGCCGATCCTGAAGGGTCCAGGACCGAACCGGACTTTAAACCAGGTCCGGTTCAGACAAGTCCATCAGAGTTAAAGACGAACCTGGATCACCGTCTGATACATTACAAAAAAAACACAAAAAAACAAAAACAGGTTTGACTTTGGTCCTGGTCCGTTTGCAGCTGAACTGGACTAGCTTATTCTGGTTTGAACTCAACATCCTGAAAAGACACGATTAAAAAACACCAGAAGATGTGGACAAGGCTTTGGTCAAACACCGACAGAACCAGGGCTGGGTGAAGGTTTTAGACCGGGGGGTCAAACATGTGGTCTGTGGGCCCAAACCGGAGCGCCACAGGGTCCAATCCGGCCCTTCAGCGCAAAACACTGGAGATATGAAGAGTCCAGGATGTTGAAGTGGTTTTAGTTCAGGTTCCACATTCAGACCGACAGGATCTAAAGAAAATAATAAGAGAATAACCTCGAAACAAGTTCACATACAACACTTTTCTTTTTGTTTTAGTGCAAAAAACCCCATTAAATTATGGAAATCTTAATATTAACCAACTATCCTTTCACAATAAAATGTGAATAACCTAAACAAATATGAACAACCTGAAAAGATTTAAGAAAAAGCTGTGTAATTGTACCAATATTCTGTCTGTTATTAAATCTTTGGTGTATTTGTAGATCCACTGTGAACATTTGAAAATGAGAAGCTGAGGCCAAATAACAGCATAAATTGTTAAACTTGCACTTTTTTTCTAAATACATTTCATTTTATTCATGGTTGTTCGTGTTTTAAACATTCTCTCTAAAACACAGAAGTTAGGCATACAAATTTTGGAATTGATGTTATTTATAAATTATGTTCTTAATCTGCTGGTCCGGCCCCTTCAGGTCCTATTGGGCTGTATGTGGCCCTGGTTTAGATGGAGGTGTGGTTTGTTTGTTTGTTTGTTTATTCGATGCTTGGTGACTAAAATACGACTGTTTTTATTTTGTTTTTTATTCAAACTCCAGATGTTTGATCCCAGTTTCTGCGTCTTATTCTTATGTCGGTCTTTTAATTGTTAATGAATTCACTAAATTTGCTCAAAAACACGTCGAGTTCGTCCCGTTTCAGTTCTTTGATCAGACCCCGCCCCCCCCCCCCCCCCCCCCCCCCCCCCGTCTGCTTTGGGCTGATCCAATATGGCCGACCGGGTTGAACCGACCTCACGCAGCGTCGGCTCGTATCACATGACCTGACCCAGCCCTGACCAGTGCATGCGCTCAGACAGAGCTGAGTTTAACCAGGCCTCGGACCGAGTCCTCGTGCAGAGCGTCCTGCCGCACGGGGTCGTACAGGGCGGTGGGGGAGGGGCCCAGCGGCTGGGGGTGGAGGTGTGCGTGGGGGGGCATGTGGGCGGGGCAGGGCAGGGCGGCCTGCGGGGTGCCGCAGGGCGTGTCCTCAGGGCTGAAGTGGCGGTGGTGGTGGTGGTGATGGTGGTGATGGTGCAGGTGGTGGTGGCAGTGGGCGTCAGCATCCCTCAGGGTCAGGACGTCCCCCCCGCAGGACGGCAGCGAAGGGGGCTGGGCGGGGCTCAGGTAAGCGCAGGGCCCGCCTAGCGCCGAGGGCTTCCCCGGCAGAGGTGCCAGGACCACGGGGTCACCGTGGAGCAGGGGGGCGGCGGCCTGGAGGACGAACTTGGTGCTTTGGATGCACTGGTCCTGGTCGCACTGAGGACGACAGAGAAGAGACACCAACGAAGAAGAAGAGTTAAGACCACATTCAGGGAGGGGCAAACTGGGAGGACCACCTTCTGATCAGACACATCAGATTAGATCAGGGCTCTAAAACTGCTGTTCTTTCAGGTTCCACATTCAGTCTGATCTGATCTGCAGTGGACCCAACCAGGAAAAGAAGAACAGAAGAACCCAGAAACAACTGCACATGTTTTTCCGTCCATAACTTTTTGAGTTCTCTTGCACACAAACAGACAGACAGACAAACCAACACCCACAAAAACACAACCTCCTTGGCGGAGGTAAGAAGTTCAAATAAAAGGCAGTAGAGTCGGACTCCTTCTGGGTCCTCCTCCTCCACAGGTGTGTCTTATTTTCATGAGTCTGTTTCCACCACCAGAAGAATCCAAAAACTGTGATTAAAGACAAACTAAAACTACAACAGTTCCAGTCTGTTTAGTGGAAGGGGCGGAGTCAGCTCCAACCTACACTGTTGTGTGTGTGTGTGTGTGTGTGTGTGTATCTGTGTGTGTGTGTATCTGTGTGTATCTGTGTGTGTGTGTATCTGTGTGTGTGTGTGTGTGTGTGTGTGTGTATCTGTGTGTGTGTGTGTATGTGTGTGTGTGTGTGTGTGTGTATCTGTGTGTGTGTGTGTGTGTATCTGTGTGTATCTGTGTGTGTGTGTGTATCTGTGTGTGTGTGTATCTGTGTGTGTGTGTGTGTGTATCTGTGTGTGTATGTGTGTGTGTGTGTGTGTATCTGTGTGTGTGTGTGTATCTGTGTGTGTATGTGTGTGTGTGTGTGTATCTGTGTGTGTGTGTGTGTGTGTGTGTGTGTATTGGACTCGTTTCTCTGTGCTTCTTTCTCACTCATTCTTTCCTCAGAATTCAAACTCATGTCTTCGTCTTCGTCTTAATTTAACACTGAACATAAAACCTGTCAGTTTGATGGTTTGCCCCGCCCCCTCTTACCATGTGACTGTGGATTTGAGTGGACAAGTAACTCCCCCCCCCGCCGCCGCCGCCGCCGTTTGTCTGGGAGACGGTCTGAGGCGTGTCAGATCGGATCAGCCCCCTCCTGTCAATCAAACTGACACAGACACACCCAGACGGTGGATGAGTGACGGCCACGGTGTCCCGCCTCCAAACAGGAGGTTTGACACCAACACCAACTCCGCCCACACCCAAACAGAACCCAGCAGAACCCAAACAGAACCCAGCAGAACCCAAACAGAGCCCAGCAAAACCCAAACAGAACCCAAAAGAACCCAAACAGAACCCAACCAGAACCCAGTCAGAACCCAACCAGAACCCAACAGAACCCAAAAGAACCCAAACAGAACCCAACCAGAACCCAACCAGAACCCAGTCAGAACCCAGTCAGAACCCAACCAGAACCCAAACAGAACCAAAACAGAACCCAGCAGAACCCAAACAGAACCCATCCAGAACCCAGTCAGAACCCAACCAGAACCCAACAGAACCCAAACAGAACCAAAACAGAACCCAGCAGAACCCAAACAGAACCCAGCAGAACCCAGTCAGAACCCAACCAGAACCCAACAGAACCCAACCCAAACCTCATGAACGGTCTACATGCTCTAGGTCTAGCTGTGCGCTGAGGAGACACTTCCTCTACAGATGGAGCTCCGCCCCCTCAGCTGAAGATCACATGGTCATCAAACGCTGTGGCGGTTCCAGCTGGTCCAGAACCAACCGTGGAACGGACCATATGTTCTCCATCTGCCTCCACTCGCCTCCATCAGACAGAAGAGCAGCAGCGCACGGACCAGAACCAACAACAGCAACACACAGGTACTGACCCAGCAGAACCAGAACCAGAACCAACATCAGCAACACACAGGTACTGACCCAGCAGAACCAGAACCAACAACAGCAACACACAGGTACTGAGCAGTACCAGAACCAGAACCAAGAAGAGGAAGAGGAGGAGGAGGAGGGTCTAGTCCTAGTTTGGTTCTGGTTCTGGTACTGACCTGGGAGGTTCTGGTTCTGGTACTGACCCGAGGGACAGTGGGTGGTTCTGGTTCTGGTTCCGGTACTGACCTGGGGGGCTGCGGGTGGTTCTGGTTCCGGTACTGACCTGGGGGGCAGCGGGTGGTTCTGGTTCCGGTACTGACCTGGGTGGTTCTGGTTCTGGTACTGACCTGGGGGGCAGTAGGTGGTTCTGGTTGTGGTTCTGGTACTGACCTGGGTGGTTCTGGTTCTGGTACTGACCTGGGTGGTTCTGGTTCTGGTACTGACCTGGGGGGCAGTAGGTGGTTCTGGTTGTGGTTCTGGTACTGACCTGGGTGGTTCTGGTTCTGGTACTGACCTGGCGGCAGTGGGTGGTTCTGGTACTGACCTGGGTGGTTCTGGTTCTGGCTCTGGTTCCAGTACTGACCTGGGGGACAGTAGGTGGTTCTGGTTCCGGTACTGACCTGGGTGGTTCTGGTTCTAGTACTGTCCTGGGGGGCAGTAGGTGGTTCTAGTTCCGGTACTGACCTGGGTGGTTCTGGTTCTGGTACTGACCTGGGGGCAGTGGGTGGTTCTGGTTCCGGTACTGACCAGGGTGGTTCTGGTTCTGGTACTGACCTGGGGGCACTGGGTGGTTCTGGTTCTGGTACTGACCTGGGTGGTTCTGGTTCTGGTACTGACCTGGGGGCACTGGGTGGTTCTGGTTCCGGTACTGACCTGGGTGGTTCTGGTTCTGGTACTGACCTGGGGGCAGTGGGTGGTTCTGGTTCCGGTACTGACCAGGGTGGTTCTGGTTCTGGTACTGACCTGGGTGGTTCTGGTTCTGGTACTGACCTGGGGGCACTGGGTGGTTCTGGTTCCGGTACTGACCTGGGTGGTTCTGGTTCTGGTACTGACCTGGGGGCAGTGGGTGGTTCTGGTTCCGGTACTGACCAGGGTGGTTCTGGTTCTGGTACTGACCTGGGTGGTTCTGGTTCTGGTACTGACCTGGGGGCACTGGGTGGTTCTGGTTCTGGTACTGACCTGGGGGCAGTGGGTGGTTCTGGTACTGACCTGGGTGGTTCTGGTTCTGGTACTGACCTGGGGGCACTGGGTGGTTCTGGTTCTGGTACTGACCTGGGGGCAGTGGGTGGTTCTGGTTCCGGTACTGACCAGGGTGGTTCTGGTTCTGGTACTGACCAGAGTGGTTCTGGTTCTGGTACTGACCTGGGGGCAGTGGGTGGTTCTGGTTCTGGTACTGACCTGCGGGCAGTGGGTGGTTCTGGTACTGACCTGGGTGGTTCTGGTTCTGGTACTGACCTGGGGGCACTGGGTGGTTCGTGGTTCTGGTTCTGGTACTGATCTGGGTGGTTCTGGTTCTGGTACTGACCAGGGTGGTTCTGGTTCTGGTACTGACCTGGGGGCACTGGGTGGTTCGTGGTTCTGGTTCTGGTACTGATCTGGGTGGTTCTGGTTCTGGTACTGACCTGGGTGGTTCTGGTACTGACCTGGGGGGCAGCGGTCCACACAGGGCTGCGCAGCAGTTGCTCAGGATGGTTCCGTAGCTGTAGGGGTTGTAGTTGTCCTTCCCTCGTTTGTTGGACCAGGACCCTTTAATCTGGATCAAACCGAGACCAGGTCCGGTGAGTCCAACAGAACCGGAGAAC
>NC_043979.1:50014587-50024587 GCF_902148855.1 Sphaeramia orbicularis | reverse complement strand
GCAGGACCCCGGGGTCGCTGAAGCTGGCCCTGAACAGCATCCCCATGACGAAGATGAAGAGGACGCCGCCCACCGCTGGGATGGCCGGGGTCAGGTTGGACGCCAGGAACGGACAGCTGGACACACACACACACACACACACACACACACACAGGAGGCTCACAGTGCAGTGTCCTGACAGGTTAGGAAACAAACAGCCGGCACCGTTTCCTGTCACGTCAGGACGGATTTGTCTACGTCAGGACCTGAAGGGACCCGATAAGACCTGATGGGACCTGGTGGGACCTGATGGGACCTGATGGGACCTGATGGGACCAGGTGGGACCAGGTCGGATTGACCTCCATCAGGACCTGAAGCGGATGTGGATCATGTTACCGTGTCAACCTCCTGCTGTTACCGTAGTGACGCTGGCAGCAGGAGCCTGTCACCTGTCGCCTTGGTAACAGGGAACACCAGGGAGCTGTTTTTGAATGTGTAGCAGAAAAACGTGGGAGGACGTGAAGGACTGAAGACGTCACATGGTGTTTGTCTGACATTTACACAGAGAGAAACGAAAAAACAAACAGAATGTGACGGAAGACCAGTTCAGAACCAAAGACAGATGGAGATGAAGACATTCTAGTCCAGGTCTGATCCAGGTCTGGGCCAGGTCTGGGCCAGGTCTGATCCAGGTCTGATCCAGGTCTGGGCCAGGTCTGATCCAGGTCTGATCAAGGTCTGATCCAGGTCTGATCCAGGTCTGATCCAGGTCTGGGCCAGGTCTGATCCAGGTCTGATCAAGGTCTGATCCAGGTCTGATCCAGGTCTGGGCCAGGTCTGATCCAGGTCTGGGCCAGGTCTGATCCAGGTCCACGTTTAAATCCTAAAACTTATCTTAAATATGAAACCACAGAAGAATGCACTGAGCATGTGCAGAAGGTTCTGTCCTTGGTTTTCTTTTTCAGGTCACATGGTCCTATGGTCGTCATGGTTTCCATACAATGGTGTTGGTCCAATCCATACGCCAACACCAGGGGGGCGGAGCTGGGACATGTTTATGCTCTGGGACCCGTTCGACAAAAATACCGTTTCAGGCAGCGACAATGCCAGTGTCATGTGACCAAAGGCCCAGTGTCATGTGACCAAAGGACCGGTGTCATGTGACCAAAGGCCCAGTGTCATGTGACCACAGGCCCAGTGTCATGTGACCAAAGGCCCAGTGTCATGTGACCAAAGGCCCAGTGTCATGTGACCACAGGCCCAGTGTCATGTGACCACAGGCCCAGTGTCATGTGACCAAAGGCCCAGTGTCATGTGACCAAAGGCCCAGTGTCATGTGACCACAGGCCCAGTGTCATGTGACCAAAGGCCCCACCCATGTTAAACCGTAGTGGACTGACATAATGTGGTTGTGGTGTGTATATACTCCGTATATGAACACAGTTACTATGGCAACAAGAGGACAATGAGTTCATGATTGGATCTGGGACAACAACATGTCCTTACTGCTGATTGGACCAGGACAAATGAGGACATCTGATTGGCTCTGAGGACATAGACCCGCCCACAGTTACTATAGACCCGCCCACAGTTCCTCCCTCACTGCTGTGGACACTGGATGAGTTTCAGACGCAGAAACGAAACTTTTATCTGTGTCTAAACTTTATGAAAATATAAACTGGATGAGAAAAGACACAGACAAATAAACCAGAACCAGGACCAGAACCAGAACCAGGACCAGAACCAGAACCAGAACCAGAACCAGGACCACAACCAGAACCAGGACCAGAACCAGGACCACAACCAGAACCAGGACCGGGAACGGGAAACATGGGCTTTTATAAAGAAATATTCCATCTGTTTGGCCGAAATATTCCTTTTTTTCCTCAAAATGTCCATGTTCTTGTTGTAATACTTCTATTCTACATGGAATTATGAACCAGACTCCTTATCTGAATGTTCAGGTTGTGTTTCTGTTGTTCTCAGACATTTGGGTTGAACCCTTACAGACCTGAACTGTTAAATACCTGTTAAAACCCACAGTTGGACCAAACACAGTGGACAGTTTACACTGAACTACTGGTACATTTGGATGAAAAAAGTCACCTTTTCTTCTGTTTTTTCTGTTTTAATAAAATAACCTTTGAATTTACTGTGAGCGTTAATGAACATCTCCATGATCAGTGAATTAAATATAGAAAACACAGGATTTACACTGAAAACATGCCAAATACAGAAGATTAGAATAAATGGAGATAAATCACTTATTAAAGGTTAAATGTAATGAAAAATTAATTGGCAAATAGCCACTAAAATAATTCTAGGTCTATAAGGTTAATTTTTTTGTGGTAATTTTTCATGTAACAAAGATCTGAAAATAAATGTGTTTCTGATGCATCTATTCACAGACACATACTTAAGTAAATACACTTCACATAATGACTGACATTGGTCTTAAATATGGAGAATGAGAACGACATTTAATTTTACTGACACTGAAATCAATTGATTTATGTTCATTTCATGATATATTTTACTGTAAAAGTCACTTTTTCTTCAGTTTTCTTTGTTTCTCATATAATAACCTTTACATTTACTGATTTATTTTACATGATCAGTGAATCAAATCTAGAAAAATACAGGATTTACACTGAAAAATGTCAAATACAGACAATAATATTCGAATAAATGGAGAGAAATGTAGAGAAAAACAGATTTAGAAGTCAGAATAAAAATAGTTGGAGGTTCTTTCACTGTGTTTTCTTTAATTCTTTTAATTTAAATGAATTAAATTCTTTCCTCTTAAAGGCTTTCATTGAATTAAATCCTGTTTTTGAGTTTGGGTTCAAAGGTCACGTCTTCATCACTAGGCTCGTGCGTGTGCGTGACTCACTCGAAGGTGAAGAAGAGTCCGCAGGTGAGCAGGATCAGAACCAGGGTCAGGTAGAACACCCCGGTCTGCCGGCCCATCATGATCCGCCCATCGCAGTAGAACCGGTTCCGGCCCGGGAACACCTGCCACTTCCTGCGGGGGCTCGGTGTCCTCTGGGCCGGGCAGCAGGGCTCCGCCGCCTCGGCCCCTGCTCCGGGTCCTCCGGGTCCTCCGGGTCCACCGGGTCCACCGGGTCCACCGGGTCCTCCGGGTCCGCTGCTGCTGCGGGTGCAGATCTGGTTGTACTGGACCGACTGGTGCTGGTCCAGACCCGCATGGTGGATCTGAGACATGGGCCCTCAGAGGAGATCCGGATCACAGTGCAGGTCTAGAGGGAACCCGCATGTCCGGTCCGGTCCGGTCCGTCTGATCCGCTTCTGTAAACAAACACCGGAGACACCCCCGCCTCGCGCCCCGCGGAGCCTCACATCCTCACCGGAGGATGGAGAACCCGGATCTGGAGCCTGGGGGACCGAACCGGACCAGGGATGAGCCGGGTACGGGTCTGGAGGCAGGAGGAGGTCCGGAGCTTCTGCTGGTCTGTGAGGAAGAGGAGGATGAAGAAGAGGAGGAGCGAGAGGAAGAGGAGAGAGAGGAGAGAGAGAGAGGAGAGAGAGAGGAGAGAGGAGAGAGGAGAGAGGAGGAGAGAGAGAGAGGAGGAGAGAGAGGAGGAGAGAGGAGGAGAGAGAGGAGGAGAGAGAGGAGAGAGAGAGAGGAGAGAGAGAGAGGAGAGAGAGAGAGGAGATGAGAGAGAGAGGAGGAGAGAGAGAGGAGGAGAGAGAGGAGAGAGGAGAGAGAGAGAGGAGGAGGAGAGAGAGGAGGAGAGAGAGAGAGAGGAGGAGGACGTGAGGAGCATCCTGATCCTCCGCAGAGACCACACAGATCCGCTATGGGCGAGATGACCCACTCCAGTGGGAAAAACCAAACCGGAAACGGAAGTCTATCAATAAAACTATTTATTTATTTATTTAGTTATTTTATTATTATTATTATTATTATTATTATTATTATTATTATTATTATTATTATTATCATCATCAATAAAACTAACCCAGTATTTTCAGCTGGTTGTTGGACTGTACGTTACATATAATTATTTTAATAATTTATTATTTCTATTTTCATAAAGTTGGATTTTTTTTGGAGGGGAAAAAAAAATCAGGTTATATTGAGACTAACACTGAAACTTTCAACATTTTAAACATTTCAGATAGAAACATAAAATTCTGTTTTGTTATGATTCTGTAATATTTTAAAGGTATATTTAACTGAGTTTTATCAGTCTCATCAGTTTTAAAACACTTTGGTTTATTTCACCTCCTCAGACCCAGGAAATGTCAGCAAAGTACCAGCTTTTTTTTTTGTTTTTTATTAAATCAGTGCCTATACCGGAAACATCAGGTTGCAACAGTTTTTTTCAGATGCAGTTTTTAAATTTTTTATGGAATGTCCTTTGTGGCGGACAGTTTTCATTTCTTTTTGTATAAAGTTGTGAAACTCTTGTCCACAAGTGTGGACCAAAAGTCCATAGCTGGGTCTGAGGAGGTTAAGAAACAATAAATTTGAAAAAAAAAAAAAAAAAAGGAAACAAGTAATGTAAACTGGACACAGATGTACATGGAAGAACGGCTGCTGTTAATTATGTTTTGGTGTAAATATTATCGTGTTACTTCTTCAGCTCAGGTGGTAACAGGACCAAAGTCCGGACAGAAGTGAACCCTCTGTCATTTGAGCCGTTAGTTGTAAATTACACAGACGATCTTCGTTAGTGATCCCGGCTCTTTTATTTCTATTCAAATAAAAGCTTCAGTGTTGTCGACATAAAAACACATCTGGTATATTTTATATTTATGAGATGAAATATTTTACTGATAATAATATAATGATGTTGTGATAAAGATGGTATTTCAGTGCGGCACATGACATCAGAAGGCGGTTTGTTGTTTTGTTTCCGTCCGGTCACATTTCGTAGACGGACCGGTCCAACATGGCCGCCGTTCAGGAGGAAACACGGACCGTGGACATGAAGCACCCCACGGACACGGAGGACGAGGACAAAACACGGCTTTTAAAAGGTTCGGTTCCAGTCTTTACGGTGTGGTTTGTTCTGTTTTTACTGTCAGACGATTATTTTGTACATTTAACTGTTTGTTCCGGTCGGAGTCACAAATGTTCGACTCATTAAAACCAAACAAACCTGTTCATTTTATTATTGACACACGATATTAAAGGACAAATATTTGCACATATTAACCGTCGTCATAAAAAGTCGCATAGAAAAGGATGAGTTTTTCTGTCCGATAGAAAGACACTGAAAATATCTTCTACTGAATTATAAATGTGATTATATATAAATAGAATTAGAGTTTATTAATGGAAATCTGTCGGTGTTTATGTGAAATGAATGTTTTATGTTTTAATAAGGGCTGTAAGAAAATATTGGTTTTGCAATATTTCGTGCTATTTTCTATTATTATTCTATTATTCCTGTATGTACTTTACACCAACGACTGCCGCAGCATCTCACCCACCACAACATACCTAAAATACTCAGACCACACAGCCATCCTTGCACTTCTCTCCGACGATCAATCCACTGTGGACTACCACAACACAGTCACCCACCTCACCAAGCTATGCACGGACAGTTATCTGGAGATCAGTGTCAGCAAGACCAAGGAACTATGGTTTAACCCCCCTCACCCCAGGATCCCATTATCATAAACACACAAACAGTTGAGTCAGTTGACACCTTCAAATATCTGGGAATAACTCTGGACAATGAACTCACCTTTGATCAGCACACCACAGACATTCAAAAAAAGAGCCAACAAAGACTGTCAGCCATCCGCAAACTTAAAGGATTACACGTTGCACCCCACCTCCTGTTGTCACTCTATAAAAGTATCATCCAACCCATCCTCCTGTACTGCTCCACATGTTTTTACACCATTTCGTCACTAACCGAGCCAAATTCACATGCATCACAAATACAGCTGCTAAAATCATCGGCCTCCCCACACCCAACCTCACAGAACTAAATAACAGATCCACCACCCGAATGACAAACACAACAGTCCAGGACATCACACACCCATTACACCGCTGCTTCATCCCACCACCCTCAGGACGCAGGTACAGGACGTTAAAATTCAGGAGGGCCCGTCTTGGGAAAAGCCTGATCCCCTCAGCCATAGCCGCCCTAAACACCAGGCCCCGCTGACAGTCTGACCAGTCTGACCAGGCTGACCAGTCTGACCAGTCTGACCAGTCTGCAACTGTCACTCCATCAATGTCTCTTTTCGTTATGTCTGCCCCTACTGTTGTTGTTATCTGTGTCGTACAATGTTGCTGTCTTTTTCTTGTAATGCTATGTTATCTTTTTCTTGTATGTTATGTAATGTCTTTTTCTTGTAATGTTTCAGTCAGTGAAGACGAATTTCCCCACGGGGACCAAAAAATTAAATCTTAATCTAATCTATTTCATTTCACAATACTGTATTGATATTACAAAGTACTGTATCGGTATTTTTAGGTATTTATTCAAATGCAGATATGGTGGAGGTTCATTTTAGTTTTTCTTTGTTTCTATTTTATTCATTCTTATTTCACACTCTTTTATTCAATAATGTTTGTCCCTTTGTTTGGATTGAACTCAAATCCTGTTCTGATGTTAGTTGTGAACTAATAGAATCTGAACATTTGAACAGGATCTGAAACGGGAATGTCTGGAAAACACAATTTCAGTTTGAACACAGTTGGAACATTTGCTGATAGAACATTAGATCCTGTTGGGATCAAACACAAATGTGTTTAGTATTTGTGCAGATTTCTGCTGGAATTCAATTCTTCAAGGAAATAATCATTTAAAAAAAGAAAAAAACAAAAAATGGCCTTTTGAACAGTATCATGACATATTGTTTTGTGATCTAGTATTGGAATTTGTATCATATTGCCTACTTATATCGATTACTTCATGGTTTCTTCTTCATGTGTCTCTCCTTCTCTGTCATCTCATTGGTCGTCGGACTGCCCCGCCTCCTCACTTCCTGTTTGCAGGTGCAGCGTTTCTGACGGCAGCGGCGTCTGCAGGGATGGTGGCAGGGTTCGGGTCCACACTGGCCATGGCGAAGAAGAGGAGCCCGGACTGGTTCAATAAGGTCAGAACGGGGGTGGGGGTGGTGAAGTTCCAGTCGTAGATGTGGCTGCAGGTTTAACGTCTGATCTGGGTTCATTTTCCTGATTTAAGTTCATCCGTTCGTCTCCATATTTCAGATTTTATCCAGAATTCTGTTTTTATTTCCAGTTAAATTTAACTGGAAACAAAAACACAAAAACAGCTGGAGCTCACATTTAGCACTGTGTTTGAGTTGTTTTGTCATTTTTCCTGTTGTTAAAAACAATCAAGTGTCGTCAGCGTAAAATGATTTCCACTGAGTTCTTTGGCTCTTCCTTTATGTCATGTTGTGGATAATTAATAAAATAAATGTATTAATTTTTCTCTTTAACGTTCGAATATTTAATCTAAACTATTCCGACTTCGTTTTTTTTTTCTTCGTCTGGACTTCAACTGAACTTCACTAAATTATGTGAAACTTTGTGGATTTCTGCGATAAACCTGTTCCTGAGACGCATTAAAATAAACCATTTTCACTAATAATTATTTCTGTTACTGTTGAGTTTTTCTGTAAACTTAGCCTCGTTCGTCCACTTCCGTGCAGGCGTCTCTTTCACTTCCTGTCCTGACCTGATCCTATGTTCTGATTGGCTGTCGTTGCAGGGTGTGGCAGCCACGGCGGCGGTCCCGGAGTCAGGGGCGTCCCTGGCCCTCAGAGCCCTGGGGTGGGGGTCCCTGTGGGCCTGGTGCGGAGTCGGACTCTTCGGCGCCACCGTGTGGAAGCTGATGGATGTCCACAGTGTGAGCTTTCATCAGAACCATGTGTGAACGGACCCAGACCCGGTGGTTCTGCCGCTGATTCTGTTTCTGTTTCCTCAGTTGTCAGAGTTCCGGCTGAAGATGCAGTCCTTCTTCCCGTCCATCCCCAAGTCCACCGCCTCCGGATCAGAACCTCCAGACTGGGACTCGCTGTTCAAGTCCAAACCGCCTGCAGCTGGAGAACAGAACCAGACCTGAACCAGAACCCAGTGACGGTCTAAGACCCACAGACTGTTTAGACTGGACCGGTTCTGATCCAGTTTGAGGACGATGGACCCAGTTCTGCTGCTGCATCAGAGTTTCTGTCGTTGGAAGAAAAGTTCAGTGTAAAAAGTAAAAACTGTCGCATTTAATGTAAATAAATGATTTTGGAAATGACTCTGACGAGAAGATTTTCAGTTTTTTTCACAGTTTCTGAAGTTTTAAATCTAAAAGTGAAAGTGTTTGATATCAGCTGTTTCACACACTTGACCGTTTACCGACAGCTTTACTGACGGCTTTACCAACGCCAACCTTTTTGACTAAGATGAAAATTAATGACAAACTAAAACCGTTTGAATGCATCAGACCACAGATGAACAACTACCAGTTTAACCATTAACCAGTTTAACCATTAACCAGTTTAACCCATTTAACCAGTTTAACCTGTTAACCAGTTTAGCCCATTTAACCAGTTTAATATTAACCAGTTTAGCCCATTTAACCAGTTTAACCATTAACCAGTTTAACCCATTTAACCAGTTTAACCATTAACCAGTTTAACCTGTTAACCAGTTTAGCCCATTTAACCAGTTTAACCATTAACCAGTTTAACCCATTAACCAGTTTAACCTGTTAACCAGTCTAAACTGTTAACCAGTTTAGCCCATAAACCAGTTTAGCCCATTTAACCAGTTTAACCCTTAACCAGTTTAACCCATTTAACCAGTTTAACCATTAACCAGTTTAGCCCATTAACCAGTTTAGCCCATTTAACCAGTTTGACCCATTTAACCAGTTTAACCATTAACCAGTTTAGCCCATTTAACCAGTTTAACCCATTTAACTAGTTTAACCATTAACCAGTTTAACCCATTTAACCAGTTTAACCATTAACCAGTTTAACCTGTTAACCAGTTTAGCCCATTTAACCAGTTTAACTATTAACCAGTTTAACCCATTTAACCAGTTTAACCTGTTAACCAGTCTAAACTGTTAACCAGTTTAGCCCATTAACCAGTTTAGCCCATTTAACCAGTTTAAACGTTAACCAGTTTAACCCATTTAACCAGTTTAACCATTAACCAGTTTAGCCCATTAACCAGTTTAGCCCATTTAACCAGTTTAACCCATTTAACCAGTTTAACCATTAACCAGTTCAACCCATTTAACCAGTTTAACCCATTTAAGTAGTTTACCCATTTAACCAGTTTAACCCATTTAACCAGTTTAACCATTAACCAGTTTAAACTGTTAACCCGTTTAACCAGTCGAACCAGTTTAAACCTTGTAACCAGTTTAACCCGTTTAGCCAGTTTAACCATTAACCAGTTTAAACGTTAACCAATTTAACTGATTTAACCAGTTTAACCTGTTAACCAGTTTAAACCTTGTAACCAGTTTAACCCATTTAACCAGTTTAACCTGTTAACCAGTTTAAACTGTTAACCAGTTTACCCAGTTGAACCCGTTCCTGTCGTCCAGCTGGAACCCCAGTTCTTGTCGTTTATTAAACTCAGATTTCGTTTGTGAATCAAACTCGACTCGTTCTGATGCAGATTTTCGTTGTTTTTTTTTCTTTACATTTGTTATAACTGTTTTGTGTCAGATTAAGCCCCGCCCTCCTGTACAGTACAGTTGTACAAATCAAACACACCTCCCACAATGCACCTGCTGTTCTTTAAATACACAAAAATCTCCTGTGGGAGGAGCCTGATGACACATTCAGGTGATGGCGGACATTGTCTATTTACAGGAGGGGCTTCGTTTGATTGGTCGAGGAGACGACAAGTTCTTAAAAACACAAATGGCCACGCCCCCTTTGTGTCATACTGCTGTGGTTCGGCAACACTGATGGTCAAACTGCAGATGGTCGAAGAATTCACATTAAACCGGCCCAGGACTCCTATTGCACCAGAACGACCCACACCAGCGCCGCCGCCGCCAGAACATA
>NC_043979.1:49932087-50009587 GCF_902148855.1 Sphaeramia orbicularis | reverse complement strand
TTGTTTTTTTACCTGTGTCTGTTTTGTTGTTTTTTTTGTTTGTTTTTTACCTGTGTCTGTTTTGTTGTTTGTTTGTTTTTCACCTGTGTCTGTTTTGTTGGGGTTTTTTTTGTTTGTTTTTTTTACCTGTGTCTGTTTTGTTGTTTTTTTGTTTTTTACCTGTGTCTGTTTTGTTGTTTTTTGTTTGTTTGTTTTTTTTTTTTACCTGTGTCTGTTTTGTTGTTTTTTGTTGTTGTTTTTTTTTTTTACCTGTGTCTGTTTTGGTTTTTTCTTTTTTTTACCTGTGTCTGTTTTGTTGTTTTTTGTTTGTTTGTTTGTTTGTTTTACCTGTGTCTGTTTTGTTGTTTTTTGTTGTTTTTTTTTTTTTTTTTTTTTTTTTTTACCTGCGTCTGTTTTGGTTTTTTCTTTTTTTTTTTTTTTTTTTACCTGTGTCTGTTTTGTTGTTTTTTTTTTTTTTTTTTTTTTACCTGTGTCTGTTTTGTTGTTTTTTATGTTTGTTTGTGTTTTTTTTTACCTGCGTCTGTTTTTTTTTTTTTTTTTTTTACCTGTGTCTGTTTTGTTGTTTTTTTGTTTTTTGTTTTTTTTTTTACCTGTGTCTGTTTTGTTGTTTTTTGTTTGTTTTTTTTTTTTTTTTTTTTTCCTGTGTCTGTTTTGTTGTTTTTTGTTTGTTTTTGTTTTTTTTTTTACCTGTGTCTGTTTTGTTGTTTTTTATGTTTGTTTTTTTTTTTTTTTACCTGTGTCTGTTTTGTTGTTTTTTTTGTTTGTTTGTTTTTTTGCCTGTGTCTGGGTTTTTTTTGTTTTGTTTTTTTTTTTTTTACCTGTCTCTGTTTTGTTGTTTTTTTGTTTTGTTTTTTAACCTGTGTCTGTTTTGTTGTTTTTTTGTTTTTTGTTTTTTTTTTTTACCTGTGTCTGTTTTGTTGTGTTTTTTTTTTTTTTAACCTGTGTCTGTTTTGTTGTTGTTTTTTTTTTACCTTTGTCTGTTTTGTTTTTTGTTTGTTTGTTTTTTTTTTTACCTGTGTCTGTTTTGTTGTTTTGTTGTTGTTGTTTTTAACTGTGTCTGTTTTGTTGTTTTTTTTGTTTGTTTGTTTGTTGTTGTTTTTTTTACCTGTGTCTGTTTTGTTGTTTTTTTTGTTTGTTTGTTTTTTACCTGTCTTTTTTTTTTTTTTTTACCTGTGTCTGTTTTGTTGTTTTTTTTGTTTGTTTGTTTTTACCTGTGTCTGTTTTGTTGTTTTTTTTGTTTGTTTCTTTTTTTACCTGTGTCTGTTTTGTTGTTTTTTTGTTTTCTGTTTTGTGTGTTTTTACCTGTTTGTCTGTTTTTTTTTTTTTTTTTTTTTTTTTTTTTTTACCTGTGTCTGTTTTGTTGTTTTTTTTTGTTTGTTTGTTTTTTTTACCTGTGTCTGTTTTGTTGTTTTTTTTGTTCGTTTGTTTGTTTTTACCTGTGTCTGTTTTGTTGTTTTTTTGTTCGTTTGTTTGTTTTTACCTGTGTCTGTTTTGTTGTTTTTTTTTTGTTTGTTTGTTTTTACCTGTGTCTGTTTTGTTGTTTTTTTTGTTTGTTTCTTTTTTTACCTGTGTCTGTTTTGTTGCTTTTTTTTTGTTTGTTTGTTTTTACCTGTGTCTGTTTTGTTGTTTTTTTTGTTTGTTTCTTTTTTTACCTGTGTCTGTTTTGTTGTTTTTTTTGTTTGTTTCTTTTTTTACCTGTGTCTGTTTTGTTGTTTTTTTTTTGTTTGTTTGTTTTTACCTGTGTCTGTTTTGTTGTTTTTTTTGTTTTTTTTTTTTTTTACCTGTGTCTTTGGCCGTGAGCCGCCGTCGTGGTTTCACCTTGAGGGGCGTGGCCTCTACTGACCCCGGGGGGAAGCTGACCTCCCTGTAGAGGAGGGGGAGGCCCTGAGAGGGGGCGGGGCCAGGCCCAGGAAGCCCCGCCTTCTTCATAGAGGGCAGGTAGGGGGCGCTGTTGGGGGACAGCGAACCCGCCGCCGGTCGGGGAAAGGAGGAGGGGCTGTGGGAGCGGGTGACGTGGTTAGACATGGGGGGCGTGGCTTGGAAGGTGGAGGAAGGCTGGGCCTGTCTGGAGGGCAGGGGGGGCATGGGGGACGAGGAGGAGTTCGAGGAGGAGTGGGCGGGGTATCCGGGCTGCCTCGGGGGCCACTGGCCATCCTGGGCCCGGGCCTCGGGGTCAAAGGTCGGGCCCTGGCCCTGGCGGCCGTAGGGGAAGCCCACCTCGGTCCGGGGGGGCCACATGTTGGTCTGCGGCCCCTCCCCGGGCCCCCCAGACGTCGACGGCGGTCCCGATCCCATCATGCCGTGCTGCGGCGGGCCCTGGCGCTCCCGTGGGTAGGGGTAGGGGTACTGGCCCTGAGCCGGCCTCCGCTCGGGGCCCATGTAGGCCCCGCCCCCGCCCCCGCCCCCGCCCCCGCCGGGCCCCCCGTAGGGGCCGAACATGTCCACCTGCTGGGCGCCGTACTGCTGGACGCTGAACGCCTCGCCCTCGTGGCGCTTGGACGGAGGATACATGGAGTCCAGAGGACGCTTGTAACCCTGACGACAACACAAGTGGGATGTTACCATGGAAACAACCCTGACAGCTCCTCCCACTCCCAGAAACAGAACGACAGAAAAACACTGGAGGAAAAGAACGCAGTTCAACCTTTAATATTATGGTCTGTGTTTAATATTATGGTCTGTATTTAATATTATGGTCTGTGTTTAATATTATGGTCTGTATTTAATATTATGGTCTGTATTTAATATTATGGTCTGTATTTAATATTATGGTCTGTGTTTAATATTATGGTCTGTATTTAATATTATGGTCTGTATTTAATATTATGGTCTGTATTTAATATTATGGTCTGTATTTAATATTATGGTCTGTGTTTAATATTATGGTCTGTATTTAATATTATGGTCTGTGTTTAATATTATGGTCTGTGTTTAATATTATGGTCTGTGTTTAATATTATGGTCTGTATTTAATATTATGGTCTGTGTTTAATATTATGGTCTGTATTTAATATTATGGTCTGTGTTTAATATTATGGTCTGTATTTAATATTATGGTCTGTATTTAATATTATGGTCTGTGTTTAATATTATGGTCTGTATTTAATATTATGGTCTGTGTTTAATATTATGGTCTGTGTTTAATATTATGGTCTGTATTTAATATTATGGTCTGTGTTTAATATTATGGTCTGTATTTAATATTATGGTCTGTGTTTAATATTATGGTCTGTGTTTAATATTATGGTCTATGTTTAATATTATGGTCTGTATTTAATATTATGGTCTGTGTTTAATATTATGGTCTGTGTTTAATATTATGGTCTGTGTTTAATATTATGGTCTGTATTTAATATTATGGTCTGTGTTTAATATTATGGTCTGTGTTTCATATTATGGTCTGTATTTAATATTATGGTCTGTATTTAATATTATGGTCTGTGTTTCATATTATGGTCTGTATTTAATATTATGGTCTGTATTTAATATTATGGTCTGTATTTAATATTATGGTCTGTGTTTAATATTATGGTCTATGTTTAATATTATGGTCTGTATTTAATATTATGGTCTGTGTTTAATATTATGGTCTGTGTTTAATATTATGGTCTGTGTTTCATATTATGGTCTGTATTTAATATTATGGTCTGTGTTTAATATTATGGTCTGTGTTTAATATTATGGTCTGTGTTTAATATTATGGTCTGTATTTAATATTATGGTCTGTGTTTAATATTATGGTCTGTGTTTAATATTATGGTCTGTATTTAATATTATGGTCTGTATTTCATATTATGGTCTGTGTTTAATATTATGGTCTGTATTTAATATTATGGTCTGTATTTAATATTATGGTCTGTGTTTAATATTATGGTCTGTATTTCATATTATGGTCTGTGTTTAATATTATGGTCTGTATTTCATATTATGGTCTGTGTTTAATATTATGGTCTGTATTTAATATTATGGTCTGTGTTTAATATTATGGTCTGTATTTCATATTATGGTCTGTATTTGACATGTTTTCACTGTAAATCCTGTGTTTTCTATATTTAATTCACTCATCATGTATTAGTTCATTAAAGGAAATTCAAAGGGTATTTTATCAAAAACAGAGAAAACTAAAGAAAAAAAGTAACTTTTATAGTACAATATCTAAAATATAAACTTTAATTGAACATAAACCAAACATCTATAACCTTTATTCAATTACTTATTATTTTGTTGATTTATTATGAATTGTGTTCATTTTTTAAAATTCTTTTGGCTGTTTTTGTTCATTTAGTTTCTTATTTTATTCTTTTTTTTCCCCTTCATTTAGTCCATTTTTTGCTTAATCTCTTCCACATTATTTATTGTTTTGTGACCTTTAATTCATTTTATTTTCCTTATACATCTCTATTTAATTTATTTTTACTATTTTATTTGTATTAGTCAATGTTGTTGCCTATTTTATTATTTTTTCCTCAGTTTTGTTCAATTTGTGGCTTATTTTATTCTTGTTACGTTGATTTATTATTAATTTTTGTTTGTTTTATTTATTATTTCTATCTATTTTTGTTCATTTTGTTTCTTATTTTTTCCACATTATTTTTTTTGTTGTTTTTTAAAGGGTTAAAGGAGGACGTTGGGTCTGTAAGGGTTAAAGGTGGTGCTGTTGTCCTACCTGCGGCTGTGGGTACAGGGGCTGATGGGAACTGTAGGCCATGCTGTGGGGGTACTGTTGTCCGTACGCGTCGTGTCCATGTCTGCAGAGACACAACAGGAAGGAGGACATCAACACAGAACCAGACCACCTGGACTAAAGCTGGACTAGAGCTGAGGACACGCCCACTCTGACCTCTGGGGGGCGTATCTGTTGGATGGGAACATCCCGCTCTCGGAACCGGACGGACCCATACTGTTCTGACCTCCGGGGGGCGCCATACCCCCCTCCGGACCCATCCCGTGGTCCGACCTGAAACATTGAAACATCAACATTAAAACCAAACTGAAACTACTTAAATTTCCTTAAGGCTAATTACTTCTCTGTTTACAGTTCACTTTATTATGGGGGGGGTCCACATAGAACAGGACGGTTCAGGTTTCACATTCAGACCGTTATGAGCCGAACTGGACCGAACCAAGGTTCTTATCGTTTACGAAAAAGAACCAAATGACCAAAACTAGAATTGTAAAAACATTTTCATTCACTGAAATAAATATAAACTAGAATTAAAAGAAAAAACCATAACTAACTGAAACTGTATTGTGTGTTTACTAAACTAACTAAAACAGATACAAATTCTGGATCAAATTCCCTTGGTTTTGGTCTTTGTCAATGTCAGATTGATGTTCAATGGATTTCTTTGTCTCTCTCAGTTTTCTGTGCTGTCTCCATACGACACTTTTTGCTCCGTCACTTGTGTTCACTTGTGGTTTCCAGTCGTCTTCTGGTCCCCACTCTACCTGGAAACATGGAGACTAAAGCAGCAGAGTCCTGTCTGGGATTGATTTGAATAGGAGCACAGAGAAGAAGAGAAAAGAGACCACTGAACTACAACTGAACTACAACTGAACTACAACTGAACTACAACTGAACTACAACTGAACTACAACTGAACTACAACTAAACTACAACTAAACTACAAATGAACTACAACTGAACTACAACTGAACTACAACTGAACTACAACTAAACTACAACTGAACTACAACTAAACTACAACTAAACTACAACTGAACTACAACTAAACTACAACTGAACTACAACTGAACTACAACTAAACTACAACTGAACTACAACTGAACTACAATTAAACTACAACTGAACTACAACTGAACTACAACTGAACTACAACTAAACTACAACTGAACTACAACTAAACTACAACTGAACTACAACTGAACTACAACTGAACTACAATTAAACTACAACTGAACTACAACTGAACTACAACTGAACTACAACTGAACTACAACTGAACTACAATTAAACTACAACTGAACTAAAACTGAACTACAACTGAACTACAACTGAACTATAACTGAACTACAACTAAACTACAACTGAACTACAACTGAACTACAACTAAACTACAACTAAACTACAACTGAACTACAACTGAACTACAACTAAACTAAAAACTAAACTACAACTACAACTGAACTACAACTAAACTAAAAACTAAACTACAACTGAACTACAACTGAACTAAAAACTAAACTACAACTGAACTACAACTGAACTACAACTGAACTAAAAACTGAACTACAACTGAACTATAACTGAACTACAACTAAACTACAACTGAACTACAACTGAACTACAACTGAACTACAGCTAAACTAAAACTGAACTACAACTGAACTACAACTGAACTACAACTAAACTAAAAACTAAACTACAACTACAACTGAACTACAACTAAACTAAAAACTAAACTACAACTGAACTACAACTGAACTACAACTGAACTACAACTAAACTAAAAACTAAACTACAACTACAACTGAACTACAACTAAACTAAAAACTAAACTACAACTAAACTACAACTGAACTACAACTAAACTACAACTGAACTACAACTAAACTAAACTACAACTGAACTACAACTGAACTACAGCTAAACTAAAACTGAACTACAACTAAACTAAACTACAACTGACCTACAACTAAACTAAACTACAACTGACCTACAACTGACCTACAACTGAACTACAGCTGAACTACAGCTGAACTACAACTGAACTACAACTGAACTACAGCTGAACTACAGCTGAACTACAACTGAACTACAGCTGAACTACAACTGAACTACAGCTGAACTACAGCTGAACTACAACTGAACTACAACTGAACTACAGCTGAACTACAACTGAACTACAGCTGAACTACAACTGAACTACAGCTGAACTACAACTGAACTAAACTACAACTGAACTACAACTAAGCATTTAGAAAAAAAAGGAAACTAATAAAAACTATCAAACCTGCTCTAAAAACAAATTGAAACGAACTGAATTAGAGAAAAAAAAACATCAAACTAAATAAAACTAAACTAGAATGAAAAATCCAAAACTATTAGAACCTTGGACTGGACCAAGAAAACAAGAACAGAAGAACCAAAATTAATGACAAATGCAAATGTTTCTCTGTGTTTTAGTGCAAAAATGTAATTAAATTCTGAAAATATTTACATTTACAAACTATCCTTTAATAATAAACGATGAACCTGAACAAATATGAAGAACATGAAAAGTCCAAAGTGAACTCAGTGGAATTGGACCAATATTCTGTCTGTTCTTTTCTTTTTTTTTTTTTTAATTCTGTCTGTTCTTAAATGTTTGATGCTTTCGAATCTGATCTGTCATGAACATGTAGAAAGGATGAGTTCAGGCAGGCTACGGTTCAAACTGCACTTATTTGAATGAGGAACTGTCCATTTTTTCAGGTTATTCCTGTGGGTTTTTCTTTGTAAATGTAAACCTTTTCATAATTTAATGCTATTTTTTTGAAGTAAAACAAAGAAAAAATGTTGTATTTGTCATTATTTACAGTTGATTCTGTTCTTATTGTCCTGGTTCTGATCCACTTTGGGTCAGATTGGTCTGAATATGGAACCTGAAACCTTTGATGTGGGTACGTTCAGGTGTTAAACTAACCTGAACCCTCCAGAACCCACCTGAACCCTCCAGAACCCACCTGAACCCTCCAGAACCAGCATCTTACCTGCGCTCATACCCAGGGCCGTAGGGGTACTGGGGTCGGGGGCCCATTCCTGTCAGGGGTCCAGAGGGGGGTCCACGGGCATACATGTCCTGCATCTGTCCAGGACCAAAGGCCTCCCCAGGACCAGGACCTGCAGAGGACCAGGACCAGGACCAGAGCCATCAATAGGAGGCTGAGGTTGGAGGTTTAACCATAAACCGGGTCAGTCAGGGGTCAGTTGTGGTCAGTTAGGGGTCAGTTGTGGTCAGTTAACTTACACAAAACCCCACCATAGCAGATAAAAAGCAGGTTGAAAACATTTCTCGGTGATTTTTAAAATAAGTCTTTCAGGTGAAACCTGTTCTTCCACATTAACCCTTTCACTGCTGCAGATGCAGAACAGTTCAAGTGTGAGAATAATGAATGTTTGCTTGTATTTTTACTGATGATGTGAAGGAATTAAACACAAACACAAACTGAGTATGAATACAAACTGGGTTTAAACCAGCTCCGCTCTTTTTTACTGTGGAATATTTGCAGCAGAGCCGTCACATGAAGAAAAACTCAAGCATCCAAAGCTCAGAAGCGCTGACAGGATTAGACTGTGTTCCACTGAAAACTGGACAAATCCATGACATGAATGTAAATAAAAACCACTGACTCATTCAAATCTGCATTTGTGTAAATGTGAAAGTGACGCACACACAGGTGATGGAATGAGATCAGCTGTTATTACAGCCTGTCACCAGCAGGAGGCAGCAGAGCACCAACACACACTGTTGAGAGCAGACCGTGTTTTTAGAGAAATACAGACTGAGGTTTGGACACATTTAATGACTTTACCAGGATTTTTGATTTTTTTTTTATTTCCTTCACTATTCTCTTCATTTTGTTCAATATTTTATTCTTTTTTTATTTTGTTCATCATTTCATTAATTTTTTTTCATTTTTGCTCATTATTTCATTCATTTTTGCTCATTATTTCATTCATTTTTGCTCATTATTTCATTCATTTTTGTTCATTATTTCATTCATTTTTGTTCATTTTGTTCATTATTTTGGAGACAATCCAAACTGATCAGTTCATGGAAATAAAATACAAATACAACCACATACACACTTTTAACATAAACTGAAACAAACCTGAGCTGATTCAACAGAAATGAAACCTCTGTTCGCATTAGTCTGACGATCAGCTCTAATTTAGAAAATGTTTCTGATTAAGTGGTGAATATTTTATTTTTGCGTTGTGTTGACTTCCTGTGTGTTTGGCGCCGCTCACCCTTCCTCAGTCCAAACAGGTCTTTGTTGCTGTCGTACTGCATCCTCATGGGCGGTTCTGTCGGACCTCCTCCCTGCTGGTAGGGGGCGCTACCGGGTCCCGGACCTCGCTTCATGTGGAAGGCAGGATCGCTGCCTTCCGAAAACGGGTCCTGGATGCTGACTCCGCCCATATTCCTGACAGGAAACATCGGCAGACAGAGTTGAAACAACACCAAGAGTTCAGAATGTAGCTGTTTGAAGTCAGTCTGAACCTGTCATGTTTAGTGTTTAGCGCCCCCTGGTGTTTTTTTTTTTTTTTTTTATTATCATCACACAGGATTTGGTTTGTTAAAATACTGAGTCTAGTCTTGAGGATGTGGACAGCGTTTGTGAGCCACTTTCAATCTGTGTTAAAGTTTGGGAAGGTTTTTATTTCTGTGTTTTATTCTCATTGACTTTTTAACTGAGGTGTACCACAGGGATCCATCACGGGTCCTTTTTTTTTTTTTTTTTTCTCATTCAGGTGAGTTTGTTTGGCATTAGTTGCTAACCAGCTGACATTTAATTTCATATCTGTGACAGTTTTATTCCTTAATTTTGATAAAACTTATAAGGTATAAGGATAAGATAAAAAAAAAAAAAAACGATGGAAAAAAAAAGAAGTGCTAAAAAGTTTTCAGTAATGGTACCGATACTAGCACCTTGGCTTTAATATTGGTTCCTAAACATTACTTTTACTTACTTTAACAAAAATGGAACATATCTGTAGTTCTGTTTTTCAGGTTTTAATGCTAAAAAAGGTTCAAAAGAAAGAAACAAGTGTGTTGGATCTAAACGACACGTTCTGAATACGGTCCAGATCCTGGTTTTATTGGGACAGGGGGACTGTGGTGTACCTGGTCCCTGGTAGGGGGCCCATCTGGCTGTGGGGGGTGGAGGCAGGGGTCGGGGGCTTCAGGTCCCCGGGGGCCTCTGTCAGGGAGCTGCTGCTGGACTGGGGGGTGTTGGGACCCTGGAGAGACCCCGAGTTGGCTGCACAAATACACACCACAGAAGAAGAAACCGGTCAGAACCACAGCGGGACAGGAAACGTCTGGAGTCAAACTAGGGACGGAAACTCCGCTGAAATCTGGCTCCATCACGTCAGTGATGCAAAGTCAGAAATGTCCATTTGTTCTAAACTGCCCCTCTTCAGAGCCATGTTTATTTTTTATTTTATTTCTTTAGTTCTACTCCATAAATGTCATTGTCTGTTCTGTATCTAAGGGTTCAATAAATCAGTCATTAAGGAATATGACAGGATTTTTTCATGAACTATAGAAATCAGGGGTCTCAAACATTTAATTTGCTTGATAATTGTCTTAATTTTGTCTAATATTTTATTAATTTTTCTTCATTTTGTTTTGTGTTTGTGATTCATTTACCAATAAAAGTCTATGAAACTAATAAAATATTTACATTTCACTGGTCTACGCTTTTTTAAAAAATCGGACCAACGGCCCTGTATCTTAGCGGCCAAATTCAAAGCTTTGGGAAATGTATCCAGATCCATTTATTCTCCCCCAGTTCTGTGTATTTATTCTATTACAGAAATAGTCCATGTTTTGCTCATATTCAATCAGATCTGTAAAAAATTCAAATTCACACTTGATATCATTGATACTGATTTATTGGCTCAATCCACTTCCTATCTGTTATAATGGGGAAATTTGTCAAAGTCACACCAAATCCAGAATCAGATCCGGATCGAAATAATTTCAATACCTTGTGTTGACATCATCATACAGAAGCTGTAGACCAAGTTTGAAGTCAATTGGAATTGTAGTTTCAGAGAAGAAGACGATTGAAAATTCTCTAACAGACAACGACAGATGACAACAGCTAACAGCCTGTCGGCCGCTAAACTAAAAATAAATAATCCTCCTCAGATAAAGTCTATTAAATCTTACGTATTTTTATAAGATCGAAAACAAATGACCAAAGTACTGTTTATTTGATGTTCAAATGTATATAATTTATTCAGTTATTTAGTCATTACACATATATATTATTTATTTGCTCATTGTAATGATTATTTTTCCCCTTTTTGATTATTTTATTACTTTCCTTCATTATTCTCTTCATTTTGTTCATTATTTCATTCATTTTTGTTTATTTTGTTCATTATTTTGGAGACAATCCAAACTGATGATAAATGTCATTGTCTGGTTTGTATCTAATGCTTCAGTAAATCAGTCATTCAGGAATATGACATGATTTTTTCACTAAGTATATAAACCAGGGCTGTCAAACATGCACCCCCCAAAGGTTCCAGTCCCACCCCTGGGATGAATTTACAGAGTGTCTAAACTCCACAGTCCAGGCTGTGGAACTCATGTTAGTGTGGGTTCCACATCCAGACCAATCTGATCTACAGTCCAATAAGAACAGCAGAAGAACCCACACAGAAGAACCACTGCAGATTTACTACTGGGTTTGATGGAAAAATAATATTATGCCGATAAATAATGACAATTTCAAATGTTTGTCTTTGTTTTAGTGCAAAAAATCCCATTAAATTGTGAAACTCTTTCCATTTCCAAACTCTCCTGTACCAATAAAATGTGACTAACCTGAACAAATGTGTCCAACCTGAAATGTCTGTATTAAATTCAGTCCAGTTTGAACTCTTTTCTTCCTGTTCCTCAGTGTTTAGTGTCTTTGGAGATCTGATCCAGAATGCACATGGACTAATGAGAAGTGGAGGAAGAAGACTGAGAAAATTACACTGATTTATCTGAAGAAATGTCCGTTTTTTCAGGTTATTCACAACTTTTTTGTTTGGATAGTTTCTAAAAGTAAGTATTTTCATCATTTAATGGGTTTTTTGCACTCAAACACAGACATAAATTGTCAGTTGTCATTATTTCTGGGTTCTTCTGTTCTTATTTGACTGGTTGGGTCCACTGCAGATCAGATCAGACTGAATGTGGAACCTGAAAGAACAGGAGTTTAGGACCCTGATATAAACAGTATTTAGCTTTTATTCCTATAGACTCTATCGAAAGAGAAATTCAGGTTCTCAGATAAATCGCCGCTTATCAATTAATCGTTAATCAATCGATAAGGTCAACCAACTAATGAGTAATGGATTAATCGCTAATTTGCATCCCTAACGCAAACCCACTGGATCATGAATGAACTCAGACTGTCTGACATTTAGACCACAGACCGGATCTGTGAACCCAGGTCCAGGCAGAGTTTGGACTGAATGTACGTTCAGTAGGACTCAAACATCTGGTTAGAATTTTTAGTCCCTCTGTCCTGTTTTTAGGACCAGTATCAGAACACCCAAATGTAAATGTTTGATCTGATGTTCTATCGTCACCAGGTTTTACCGATGATCAGATGTGATGACTGAAGAAAACAAACATTTGGACTGGATTTACATTTAGTAGTGACTCAAGTTTCACTACTGCAGGGTTTTTGTACTCGTAGACCAGTGGAATAAAAAAAGACTTACTTTATATATATATATATATATATATATATATATATATATATATATATATATATATATATATTTATAGATATATAGATATATAGATATAAAGAGAGAGAGAGAGAGAGAGAGAGTTTATATATATATATACACACACACACACACACACAGGGTGGGGAAGCAAAATGTACAATATTTTGAGGCAGGGATGTAAAGACAGTGTATGACCAATTAGTTTATTGAAAGTCATGAGAATTTATTTGCCACAAGAAAATGTCCATAATAGAAAATGTTTTTATTCTATGTGTCCTCCTTCTTTCTCAATAACTGCCTTCACACGCTTCCTGAAACTTGCACAAGTGTTCCTCAAATATTGGGGTGACAACTTCTCCCATTCTTCTTTAATAGTATCTTCCAGACTTTCTGGTAATAGTTTTGCTCATAGTCATTCTCTTCTTTCCATTATAAACAGTCTTTATGGACACTCCAACTATTTTTGAAATCTCCTTTGGTGTGACGAGTGCATTCAGCAAATCACACACTCTTTGACGTTTGCTTTCCTGATTACTCATATGGGCAAAAGTTTGTGAAAAGGTATGGATAATAGTGTTAGGTATGATTATGACATCAGTATATGTTTGGGTTCAAAACAATTGACGTAGTGTCTGCTGAGAAAAAACAACTACATGTTCATTGGAAATTTTGCTTCCCCACCCTGTTTATATAGATATATAGAGATATATAGTTTAATAATACCACTACTACTACTACTACTGATAATAATAATAATAATAATGCTGTCCAGTATTTGTCTGGTCAGTATTTGTCCAGTCAGTGGACATAACCCTGGTGTTGGACAGTGGTGTTTACCTGGTGACGGGGGCTGGACTTTGGGCTGGACCGTCAGGTGCTTCTTGGCGTCCCCTGTGGGTCCGGGGGCCTCAGGTGGAGGCTCCTCCCCTCGCTCCATCTTACACTCGTAGGCGAACAGGTACTGGATGTAGTGCTTTTTCAGGGAACTGGCCGAGCTGCTGGACGTGCCCACGTTCAACAGAGACGACAGCTCCCGCCACTTCTTATTTTTATTGACCTGAGGACACAGACGGACGCCACGGTAACGGTTAGCATCAGATGAATATAAACCACAGGCTCAGGGTTAGGGTTAGGGTACGGACCACTCAAACAGGGGTAGGGTCTACAGTAAACAGGGGTAGGGTCTGCAGTAAACAGGGGTAGGGTCTACAGTAAACAGGGGTAGGGTCTACAGTAAACAGGGGTAGGGTCTGCAGTAAACAGGGGTAGGGTCTGCAGTAAACAGGGGTAGGGTCTACAGTAAACAGGGGTAGGGTCTACAGTAAACAGGGGTAGGGTCTACAGTAAACAGGGGTAGGGTCTACAGTAAACAGGGGTAGGGTCTGCAGTAAACAGGGGTAGGGTCTACAGTAAACAGGGGTAGGGTCTACAGTAAACAGGGGTAGGGTCTGCAGTAAACAGGGGTAGGGTCTGCAGTAAACAGGGGTAGGGTCTACAGTAAACAGGGGTAGGGTCTGCAGTAAACAGGGGTAGGGTCTACAGTAAACAGGGGTAGGGTCTGCAGTAAACAGGGGTAGGGTCTACAGTAAACAGGGGTAGGGTAGAATAAAATAAAAACAGACATAAAATATGAACAGACACATTATTTACAACATTAACAGTGTGTATAACTATGAAAGTCTATAGAAATAGTGCATTTATGAATAAATACTGAGTGTGTGTATATATATATATATATATATATATATACACACACACACACACACACACACAGTATGTATATAATTACTGTGACAAAAGGCTTTATGTATAAGTGCATTTGATGAGTCAGTGAACTGAATAAATGAGTGTGGATGTGGACTCAGTGGATGTGGACCCAGGTGGGCCGGTTCAGACCATGGCCAGTCCTCCTAGGTCCCGGACTGCCAGGTACAGGCGCCACAGGTCCAGGGGCTTCTTTCCGACGGCGGGCAGGGTGGGCACCGGCGTGCCCCGCTCCTCCATGAAGCTCAGGTACCGCTCCACCCACGGACGCCGCTCCGGCTCCGAACCCATGTCGTACAGACGCGCAATCCGCTCGCCGGTCGTCGTCGCAGCGGCGGACTTCTGCGGACCGACGGAGAGAGAGGCATCACCATGGCAACCAGTCAGCAAACACCAATCATACAGCTCGGTTTATTAGAGTTTGATTTACGAACATATGTGACAGCGAAACATACGAAAAGAAGATGGAGACGGAGAGAGAAATACAACAATGACTGGAAACAGGATTTGACCTGATTCACCCAGAGCGGGGGGGGGGGGGGTCACACATATGACCCCTGGGCCAAAACCAACTGTACGAACTCTGAAAGAAATATGATTAATGGACTGGAGATTTATATGGTCATGTAAACAGACTGATGATCAATAATAATCTGATTACTCCACATATGGGTGGTGGGCGGGTCCATTGGATGGAAATAGGGTCAGTGATGGAGGCCACGCCCAGGCGGTGGGCGGGTCCGTTGGATGGAAACATAGTGACGGAGGCCACGCCCAGGCGGTGGGCGGGTCAGTGGGACTCACGGGGCTGGTGGGGGTCTTGGGCCAGGCCGGGCTGCTGATGCTGTCGCTGTCCTCGCCGTGGTAGGAGGACAGACTGGCAGAGCTGGGGGACATGGGGGACGGGGTGGGGGGCTGGGACACACACTGGGAGCTGAAGACGTCCTGGGAAACACAAACAAACCAAAACAAAAAACATATACTGTCAGACAGGAGAGGCTGAATATTTCATTAGTTCTTCAGTTCTTTGGCGTTCACTTAAAGCACAGGTGTCAAACATGCGGCCCGGGGCCTAAACCGGCCTGCTAAAGGGTCCAGTCCGGCCCGCTAAAGGGTCCAGTCCGGCCCGCTAAAGGGTCCAGTCCGGCCCGCAGGATGAATTTACAAAGTGCAAGTTTGGGCATCGAACTCCAAAATAATATAATAACCTATAAATAAGGACAACACCCATTGTTGCTCTTTGATTTAGTGCAAAAAACATTCAATTATGAAAATGTTTACATTAACAACCTATCCTTTAACACTAAAATGTGAATAACCTGAACAAAATTAAGAAATGAAGAAAATTAAGTGCAATTTTAACAATTTTCTGCCTGTTACTAAATGTTTTGTGCATATGTATAAATGATAAGTCGAGGCGTAATATTAATAAAATTGTACCTATATTTCTTAAGAAATGTCATTTTTCAGGTTATTTACATCCTTTTTGTTTGGAAAGTTTGTAAACGTAAATATTGGCAGTATTGAATGTTATTTTTTCCACTAAAACAATTTGGAGTTGTCATTATTTATTGGCTGTCATGTTATTATTGTACTGGTCCAGCCCACTGCAGATTAAATTGGGCTGAATGTGACCCCCCCCAGAAGAACATGAGTTTGACACCCCTGATTTAAAAGGTTAATCTGTGAACCTTTACCTGGAACCAGGGCTAAAAGGCTTAACCCTTTAACCTCTGATTAAAGGTAAAGGTTCACAGATTAACCTGTGAACCTTTACCTTTAATCTGAGGTTAAAGGCTTAACCTGTGAACCTTTACCTTTAATCTGAGGTTAAAGGCTTAACCTGTGAACCTTTACCTTTAATCTGAGGTTACAGGTTTAACCTGTGAACCTTTACCTTTAATCTGAGGTTACAGGTTTGACCTGTGAACCTTTACCTTTAATCTGAGGTTACAGGTTTAACCTGTGAACCTTTACCTTTAATCTGAGGTTACAGGTTTAACCTGTGAACCTTTACCTTTAATCTGAGGTTACAGGCTTAACCTGTGAACCTTTACCTTTAATCTGAGGTTACAGGCTTAACCTGTGAACCTTTACCTTTAATCTGAGGTTACAGGTTTAACCTGTGAACCTTTACCTTTAATCTGAGGTTACAGGCTTAACCTGTGAACCTTTCGTCTGATTTCAGCCTAAACTGATCAAACACATGGAGGATCCATCAGCGAAAACACAAACAAAGCGACGCCATAGAAATGACAACGATGAAAAAGATAAAACGGGACAAAAACTAAAGACCAGGAACAGAAACACATCTGTAGTTTGTGACGTTTTATTCAATGGTTGTTTTGTTTGTTTCTTTATTTTTAACTCATGTTATTAAAGCTGATGTACACGATCAAAATGGTGTCAATGAACAGAAACGGAACAGAAACAATAAAGGATGTAAACGCTGCTTTCAACTTCTATTATATTTCAGATATTTTAGCGCCTCTACTTCTACTTTTTTTTTTTTCCTTTGAATCGGTTCCTCAGTACAACGATCCAAATATTAATTTCCAAACACAACTTTCATAAAAGTGTTTTTTAGTTATAGTAAAACAAACTAAACCAGAGTTCTGTGGCTGTTGGAACATGAAGAACTGCTTCCAGATTAGAACAGAGCTCAAAGGAAAAAAAAAAAAAACCTATCGAAGAGTTTCTTCTTTTTTCACTATCTCAGTGGAACCGGAAATAGCCCCTCCCACTTTTAGAATGATTCAAACCTCAGAACACACGTCTGTCAGGACACGCTGGGAGAAAACCAGCCTGTGATTGGTTAACAGAGCTGACGGACACACCTTAGATTTCAGTGGTTCAGTTGGAGGCATGTCTTTGCCGAGCTCCGCCCTCTGCTTGGCGTCCAGATGAAGGCCCACCCCTTCAGCCAACATCATCATAGGCCCTTTGGACGAACACAGACGACAGTGTAATCAGTTAAATCTGTAAAAGAATCGACTACAAACAAAGGGGACCAGGATGGAGCCCTGTGGAACACCTGAGTCAGGAACCAACCACAGGAGACAAAAACACCTGGGCGGGGTCTACCCACAAACACAAACTCTCTCCTTCATATTAAAACCTGCTAACGTCGTATTAAGTATCAGTGTGGGCGGAGTCTGAATGGAGAGGTGGGGGGGTGCTGTGGTCCTACCTGTGGGTGGGGCGTTGTAGGGGGCTCCCTGGGGGGTCATCCTCCCAGAGTTGCTGCCTGGTTGCTGGCTGTAGGGGCCTCCTGGGGCCCCGGGGCCCAGCACTCCCATGGGGGCCATGGAGAAACCACTGGGCCTGAAGAGAGGAAACAGCAGATATTTAAGGTGGAATTAGAGATATTTAAGGTGGAACCTGTGGTCGATATCAGGCAGAAACCCCAGATATTTAAGATGGAATTTAAGATATTTAAGGTGGAACCTGTGGGCGATATCAGCAGAAGAGAGGAAGCGGAAACAGCAGATATTTAAGGTGGAATTTAAGATATTTAAGGTGGAATCTGGGGTCAATATCAGGCAGAAATAGCAGATATTTAGTATTTAAGGTGGAGCATGTGGGTGATGCAGACCTGATCAAAATCTTCAGACCAGTTGAAAAATAGCTAGAATTGACCTTTTGCACATTTGGATCTTAATGAGGTTTTAAGTAGAGCTACAATATACAAAAGCAAGAAGGGGGAGTGAGACAAAAAGCATTTTGAAAAAGTCATTTATTGAAAACAACAAGTAAACTGAAATAAGCTGTTTATCAGCTGATCAAAAGTTTAAGACCATCACTCAAAAAATGACAAAAAACTCTCCAAACCAGAACAAAAAATGTTCTCAGTAGGACTCAGTAATGAGTAGCTCCACCGTTCTTGTTAATCACTTCATAAATTCGTTAGGCCATGCTTGATGCCAGTGTTTCCAGGAGGCTGGTGGGAACATTGCTCCAAGTGGTGAAGATGGCTTCACCAAGGGCATCAACTGTCTGGAACTGATGGTCATTTTTATAAACTTCCCTTGCCATCCATCCCCAAATGTTCTCTATGGGATTTAAATCAGGGGAACATGCAGGATGGTCCAAAAGAGTGATGTTCTTCTCCCTGAAGAAGTCCTTGGTCAAGCGAGCATTGTGAGCTGCAGCGTTGTCCTGTTTTTAAACCCAGCTGTTCCCACACAGACCAGGGCCCTCAGTCATGAGGGACGCCTGCTGCAACATCTGCACGTAACCGGCCGCCGTTTGACGACCCTGCACCACCTGAAGCTCCAGTGTTCCACTGAATGAAAAAGCACCCCAGATCATGATGGACCCCCCTCCACTGTGCCGGGTAGAAAACATCTCAGGTGGGATCTCCTTGTCGTGCCAGTAACGTTGGAAGCCATCTGGACCGTCAAGGTTCCATTTTTTCTCATCAGAGAATAAAACTTTTTTCCACCTTTCAGTGTCCCATGTTTGATGCTCCTGGCAAAGTCTAAACGGGCAGTTTTGTGGCGTTGGAGGAGACGAGGTCTTTGAATTGTTTTTTTGTTTTTGAAACCCTTTTCCCGCAGATGCCGTCTGATGGTTATTGCGCTGCAGTCGGCACCAGTAAGGGCCTTCATTTGGGTGGAGGACCGCCCTGTGTGTTGACGGACAGTCAATGGGATCCTCCGGCTCAGCGCAGGTGACATTTTTTTGGGTCTACCACTTGACTTTTTTGTTCCATAATGCTCAGGATCTGTCCAAAAATGTAGAATGACTGTCTTACTGCGTCCAACCTCAGCAGCAATGGCACGCTGCCAGAGGCCTCGCTTATGCAGCTGGACGATCCGACCACGTTCAAGAAGAGAAAGCTTCTGAGCTTTAGCCATCAGGAGGGCATGACCGTGTGAATGCCCGACAGAAAAGGAGAATTTGGAGCAGATTTTGGCTTTTATAGCCTGTGGTCTTAAACTTTTGATCAGCTGATAAACAGCCTATTTCAGTTTACTTGTTGTTTTCAATAAATTCCTTTTTCAAAATGCTTTTTGTCTCACTCCCCCTTCTTGCTTTTGTATATTGTAGCTCTACTTAAAACCTCATTAAGATCCAAATGTGCAAAAGGTCAATTCTAGCTATTTTTCAACTGGTCTGAAGATTCTGATCAGGTCTGTATCAGGCAGAAGATCCAAAAGTATTAAGGATGACCACACCCACACAGATCCAGCTTTCGTGTGGTCAGTTTAACATGTTTGGATCCAGTGGCTGTTGAAGAAGCCTTTATTTCAGTATCATTATGAGCAGGGCCGGTAGAAAGTATCGGTTCTATAATATATCGTGATATTTCATTTCACAATACTGTAACAATATTAAAAAGTACTCAAATCCTCCGTCCTACAGGGGTCTGGTGGTTTTATGCGGGCTCACCTGTCCGTCACACTCACCTGCTCTGGGGGGGGGTCGGGGTCGGGGTGGTGTTGGACCCCGCTCGGGCGTTGGGGCCGACTTCAGGCGCTTTACGGCTGGCGTTGGGTCCAGGGGGCCCCATACCCTGTCCCGCTGACTGTGGCATGCCGGGGGAGGTGGGGGCCATGGTGCCGCCGGCAGGGGGGTAGGGCCTCCCTCCGGAGCCTGGTCCCGGTCCGGGTCCGGGTCCTCGTCCGGCCGGCGTGGAGGGCCCCTGTCCGTGCATGGGGCTGCTGGCGTTCATGCCCAGGCTGTTGGCCAGACCGGGACCCGAGCCGGGGCCGCTGTAGTTGGCACCGGGGGCCCCGCCGTAGTGGGGGGGGCGGGGGTAGTTACCTGTGGAGGACCAGGAGGAAAAACCAGTTAGAAGGGGGTCTGCGGAACCACAAGTTTATACCCACCCACATCTGGAACCAACTGTTGAAGCATTTATGACAAATAATAATAATGAGAATGAATGAACAGATACTGAAACTGGAACCATTTAACATGTGGTGGGTCCACTGTAGCTGTTCTAGGTCAGTGCGTGTCCATGTTCTTCTGGTTCTTTTTGGTTCTTTGGTGTCATTTGGATCCAGTTGATAGTCTGTGTTCACTTTGGGTCTAGTTGTAGACAGAGCCACTCATTTCACTGACAAAAACATCCATCAGCTGATTCAAATACACACACTGGATCTGTCTATGACCTGGAGAGATCTGACTATAGATTTACACATATATGCAAATATACAGACATTTAGAGAAGATTTACAGATACAATACAACTATCAAATAAACTACTGAAATCACAAACATACAGAAAAAACAGTGGAAAAAAACTAATGTTTAAAGCTGAAAAAAAATTCTTGAAAAAATACAAAAAAAACAAAAAAAATGGAGTAAAATAATGAAAAAAATTAACAAAACTGAACAAAAATTTTGTAATGAAAAAATTAACAAAACTGAACAAAAATTGAGAAAAATAATGATAAAAAAGAAAAAAAGAAAAGAAAAATTAAGTAAAATAATGAAAAAAAGAAACAAAACTGAACAAAAATTTTGTAAAATAATGAAAAAATTAATAAAACGGAACAAAAATTGAGCAAAATAATGATATAACTGACAAAACCAAAGAAAAATTGAGTAAAATAATGGGAAAAAAAGACACAAAACTGAACAAAAATTTAGTAAAATAATGAAAAAAAATTAAGAAAATTAAACTAATTGAAATATAACTATCAATGACCTGTACAAACCACAAAAATACAGAGAAAAACAGTAAAAAATAAAAATAAAAAAAAAAGCCAAACTGGACAAAAATAGGTCGAAACCCACTAGTAGAACACTGTAAAACACAACTATCACTATTATATATAATTATTGACAGAATTCTGCTCTAAGCTCCGCCCACTCCCCCCTCAGCCAATGACAGACCTCTAACCTCATGTGTTCTCGACCAATAGACAGACCCCGCCCTCAGATCATCAGCTGACAGTCAGATTGTGTTGGTCGTAAAAACGCTTCAGTTCCAGTCGTCTTTAAAGGGTTAAATACATGATCAAACACTGTAAACCCATATTTGGTCTCCTCGTACCTGGGGGTCCGTACTGGCCGTAGGAGGGGCCGCCCTGCTGGTAGGGGCCGTGGTGCATTGTGGGTCCACCGGGAGCCTGGTGAGGGGACAAGGGCGGAGCCGACTGCTGCGAGGTGAACGGAGCGCCATGCTGCATGGAAGCAGGGAACCCTGGGAAAAAAACACACCGGGACATGAGGACACGGAATGTCCACCTGTAGTTAGATCTTAAGGACAGGTGTGCATCCGTCCAACAGCAGACGTCCAAAAAATTTAGAATTACACAAAAAAAATCTTGAATTAAGCAAAAATTCTTGAATCACGCAAAAAAATTTTGAATTAAGCAAAAATTTTGAATAACGCAAAAAAATCTTGAATTAAGCGCAAAATCTTGAATTATGCAAAAATTCTTGAATCACGCAAAAAATCTTGAATTAAGCAAAAAATCTTAAATTATGCAACAATTTTGAATCAAGCACAAAATCTTGAATTAAACAAAAATCTTGAATTAAGCAAAAAATAATAATCTTGAATTAAGCAAAAATCTTGAATTAAGCAAAAAAAATTGAATTAAGCAAAAAAAAAATCTTAAATTATGCAAAAAACAATCTTGAATTAATAAAAAAATATTGAATTAAGAAAATTTTGAAATACGCAAAACAATCTTGGATCAAGCAAAAAATCTTGAATTAAGCGAAAATCTTGAATTATGCAAAAAATCTTGAATTACGCAAAAATTTTGAATTACGCAAAAATCTTGAATTATGCAAAAAAAATCGTGAGTTTAGCAAAAAATCTGCCAGTGGAACCAGTGTAAATGCTGTTGTTCAGATCGGTGGAAGTCAGATTTTCAGATCTCTTGTCTGTAAATCAGTTGTTGTATCTCAGTGTTCAGTTCCTCTGGAGGTGATTCTGTCTGAGTTTAAGTCTGATCAGATACTTGGAACAGAAATGAGACAAACCCACTGGGTCACATTCACATTTTTTCCAGTTTGGTGAAATAACTGCGTTCATCAGACGTTGTTACCTCTGTCCTGAGTCATGGTGGCCTGGGAGGGATGAGGACCCACATCTGATCCAGAACCAGAGATCTGAGGGTTCAGCTGAGACCCTGAAACACAGACAGAACCCAGACCTGCTGAGCAGAACCCAGACCTGCTGAGCAGAACCCAGACCTGCTGAGCAGAACCCAAACATCCACTGATGGGACTGTTCCATACCAGGGCTGGCAAAAATACGGACCCCGGGCCAGAACCGGTGCCAAAGGATCCAATCCCACCCAGGAAATGCAAAAATGAACCTGATGATGTTCAAATAATGTCGTTCAGGTTCCACATTCAGACCAATATGATCTAAAGTGGATCAGAACCAGGACAATAAGAACAGATGAACCAACAAAAAAATGAAAAATGCTAATAGGAGGTTTACACTGTCAGTTTGAATTAAGCAAAAAATCTTGAATTATGCAAAAATTATGAATTATGCAAAAACAATATTTTTGAATTAAGCAAAAATCTTGATTTATGCAAAAAAATATCTTGAATTAAGCAAAAAATCTTGAATTAAATCTTTAAAAAATGAAAACTGCTAATTTATCTCCTTGTTTTAGTGTAAAAAAAAAAAGTTAAACCAGGTTTACACTGTCAGCTTGAATTAAGCAAAAAATCTTGAATTATGCAAAAAAAAAAAAAAAGGCACTTTGGTGGTTATCAAGGAGAAGAATCCAACCAAATCTGTCTGAGTTTAAAACACCAAGGAGATACTTACAGAAAATGTTCACATTTACAAACTATCCTTTCACCAAAACTGTGAATAATCTGAACAAACATGAACAAAATGAAAATTTACTGTAATTTTAACATCATTTCATTCATGTTTCTCAAGTTTGTGTTCATTTTTGTGGATGTTTTGTTCGTGTCATTCCTTCATTGGATCATATTTGTTGTTTTTCTGTTAGCTGTGTTCATTGACTTCTTCAATGTTCTGTGACCCCTGACCTTAAATGACCCGGACTCCGGTCTGTCTCACCTGGTCCGGCGCCTGATGGGGACATGGGTCCGGACCGGGGCTGGCCACTGGACCCTGCAGGGGAGGGGGACGGGGAGGGGGAGGGGCCGGTGCGAGTGGGCGGGGGGAGGCGAGGGGAGACGTGGGGGGAGAAGGGCGAGCGGGCCGGGGTCCCCTGGTCCGCGTGAGCGCCGCCGGAGCCCGACGTCCCTGAACTCACCGCCGCTTCAGTGCCCGTCGGCAGGTCATCAATGGAGCCGGACAGATCCTGAGGAGAGGGAGGGGTCAAAGGTCAACGCTCAGATCCTGAGGAGAGGGAGGGGTCAAGGTCAACGCTCAGATTCTGAGGAGAGGGAGGGGTCAAAGGTCAACGCTCAGATCCTGAGGAGAGGGAGGGGTCAAGGTCAACGCTCAGATTCTGAGGAGAGGGAGGGGTCAAAGGTCAACGCTCAGATTCTGAGGAGAGGGAGGGGTCAAAGGTCAACACTCAGTGTAACACCACCGACAGCCACTAGAGGCTGCGGTCAACAGCCCTGCGGTCACTCTGGTCTCATCCAATCAGAGCCCAGGTCCAACACAAGCTCCACCACATCAGACTTTGATTGACAGGTGTGATCGACAGGTCACTCATCTGAGTCAGAGTGTCAGTCGTGGACACAGTGAAGCCGTTTACATGACCATATGAATCTGATAACTGTTATTAATCTGATCATTCTAATAATCAGATAATGATGCATTTACAGTCACTTCGTAAACAGGAGAATCCATAAACCCTGGTTTAGTCGTTTCAGTCCATTATTGGATTGATTTCAGAGTTTGTATGTTCCTGTCATCTCCGTTCTTCTGTTTTCTGTGATCTAAGAGTTTTTCACATGTTCAGATGAAACTGAACTAAATCAACCAGATGAACCTGTTTACATGAAGACATGGAGGACGGAGGGGGGGTAATCTGATTGATTCTAATCAGATTACTGTTGTTTTCTGATCAAACACATGAGATTAGACTGTTTACATGATCACTAATAATCAGATCCTGATCAGAGTATCAGTGTAAAGGGGGTCAGTGTGATCCGGGTCCATCTGCAGACCTGCATCTGAACATACAGAACAAAAATTTTGCAAAATAATGGAAAAAAAGAACAAAATTGAATAAAAATTGAGTAAAACAATTTTAAAAAAGAACAAAACTGAATGAAAACGTAATAAAATAAGTTTAAAAAATGAACACAACTGAACACACATTGAGTAAAATAATGAAAAAATAAAAAGAAACCCAACAAAAATTGAGTAAAATAATGAAAACAGACCTACATGTGAACATACCTGAATGGAAACAGATAAATGATGGGGTCTAAGACGGTGCCCTGAGGGATCCCATTATCAATAGAATCCAACCCAGGTTTATGATCATTGACTCTACGTTCATTTAAAAAATTATTTTACTCAACTTTTACTCAATTTTGTTATTTTTTTCATGATTTTAGAAAATTTTTGTTCAGTTTTGCTCATTTTTAAAACTTATTTACTCAATTTTTATTCAGTTTTGTTAATTTTTAAAATCATTTTATTCAGTTCTGTTCATTTTAATTATTTTACACAATGTTTTTTCATCTTTGTTCTTTTCTCAATATTTTACTCAATTTTTATTCGTTTTTTCTCATTTTAAAAATCATTTTACTCAATTTTTATTCAGTTTTGTTCTTTTTCCATTATTTTACTAAATTTGTGTTTGTTTTTGTTCATTTTTAAATTATTTTACTCAATTTTTATTCAGTTTTGTTCTGTTTTCATTATTTTACAAAGTTTTTGTTCAGTTTTGTTCATTTTTTAAAAAATATTTTACTAAATTTTCATTCAATGTTGTTCTTTTTTCATTATTTTACTACATTTTTGTTTGGTTTTGTTCATTTTTTAAATTATTTTACTCCATTGTCATCAGCTTTGTTCATTTTTCTTCATTTTATTGAACTTTTGCTTTGTTTGAGTCTAGAGACGGTTGAATCCACTTCATATTATTTGTCCCAGCTCATGTCGTCACTTCTACAGTTTTCTTTTTCTTGTTTTGTTTTCTGCACATGTGCAGATGGAAATAAATGGGAGGCCTGGTGTCTCTGAGGAGGACAAACTGAAAGACGGGGACACTGAAGGAAAGGAGGAAACCCCCACAGCCAATCACAGCGCAGCCTCCCATCCTCCCTCCGCCCCCTGCCAACAGCTCGTCCAATGGGCTGCTGCTCTGCCTCACACACACACACACACGCACACACACACACACCTGGATGTTCTAATTATAAAGCCTGAGCAGCTTCTTCACTTCTCCCCTTTTCAGCCCCTCCTTCACCTCCTTCAGCTTCTTTCAGCCCCTCCTTCACCTCCTTCTGCTTCTTTCAGCCCCTCCTTCACCTCCTTCAGCTTCTTTCAGCCCCTCCTTCACCTCCTTCAGCTTCTTTCAGCCCCTCCTTCACCTCCTTCTGCTTCTTTCAGCCCCTCCTTCACCTCCTTCACCTCCTTCAGCTTCTTTCAGCCCCTCCTTCACCTCCTTCAGCTTCTTTCAGCCCCTCCTTCACCTCCTTCTGCTTCTTTCAGCCCCTCCTTCACCTCCTTCACCTCCTTCTGCTTCTTTCAGCCCCTCCTTCACCTCCTTCACCTCCTTCAGCTTCTTTCAGCCCCTCCTTCACCTCCTTCAGCTTCTTTCAGCCCCTCCTTCACCTCCTTCACCTCCTTCAGCTTCTTTCAGCCCCTCCTTCACCTCCTTCAGCTTCTTTCAGCCCCTCCTTCACCTCCTTCACCTCCTTCAGCTTCTTTCAGCCCCTCCTTCACCTCCTTCAGCTTCTTTCAGCCCCTCCTTCACCTCCTTCAGCTTCTTTCAGCCCCTCCTTCACCTCCTTCACCTCCTCCTGCTTCTTTCAGCCCTCCTTCACCTCCTTCTGCTTCTTTCAGCCCCTCCTTCACCTCCTTCTGCTTCTTTCAGCCCCTCCTTCACCTCCTCCTGCTTCTTTCAGCCCCTCCTTCACCTCCTTCTGCTTCTTTCAGCCCCTCCTTCACCTCCTCCTGCTTCTTTCAGCCCCTCCTTCACCTCCTCCTGCTTCTTTCAGCCCCTCCTTCACCTCCTCCTGCTTCTTTCAGCCCCTCCTTCACCTCCTTCTGCTTCTTTCAGCCCCTCCTTCACCTCCTTCACCTCCTTCAGCTTCTTTCAGCCCCTCCTTCACCTCCTTCACCTCCTTCAGCTTCTTTCAGCCCCTCCTTCACCTCCTTCAGCTTCTTTCAGCCCCTCCTTCACCTCCTTCAGCTTCTTTCAGCCCCTCCTTCACCTCCTTCACCTCCTCCTGCTTCTTTCAGCCCCTCCTTCACCTCCTTCTGCTTCTTTCAGCCCCTCCTTCACCTCCTTCTGCTTCTTTCAGCCCCTCCTTCACCTCCTCCTGCTTCTTTCAGCCCCTCCTTCACCTCCTTCTGCTTCTTTCAGCCCCTCCTTCACCTCCTCCTGCTTCTTTCAGCCCCTCCTTCACCTCCTTCTGCTTCTTTCAGCCCCTCCTTCACCTCCTTCACCTCCTTCTGCTTCTTTCAGCCCCTCCTTCACCTCCTTCTGCTTCTTTCAGCCCCTCCTTCACCTCCTCCTGCTTCTTTCAGCCCCTCCTTCACCTCCTTCTGCTTCTTTCAGCCCCTCCTTCACCTCCTCCTGCTTCTTTCAGCCCCTCCTTCACCTCCTCCTGCTTCTTTCAGCCCCTCCTTCACCTCCTTCTGCTTCTTTCAGCCCCTCCTTCACCTCCTTCACCTCCTTCAGCTTCTTTCAGCCCCTCCTTCACCTCCTTCTGCTTCTTTCAGCCCCTCCTTCACCTCCTTCTGCTTCTTTCAGCCCCTCCTTCACCTCCTTCAGCTTCTTTCAGCCCCTCCTTCACCTCCTTCTGCTTCTTTCAGCCCCTCCTTCACCTCCTTCTGCTTCTTTCAGCCCCTCCTTCACCTCCTTCACCTCCTTCAGCTTCTTTCAGCCCCTCCTTCACCTCCTTCTGCTTCTTTCAGCCCCTCCTTCACCTCCTTCTGCTTCGTTCTCCTATAAACTGGGTCTCCATTCTCTCCTCCTGTGAATTCAGAGTCTCAGTTCAAACCTGTTTCCAGTGTTCGGACCGGGCTGACGTCTGCATCGGCCAAATATTCAGATTCTGCTAAAGACGGGATGTTGTAAATCATCTAATTCTGACCAACATGAATTTTCCTGTTTAGAGGAAAAAGACGACCTGAAGGGGACGCTGACGGGAGATGAAACCACAAATTAAAGACGCTCTGACGTCTCATGTTAAAGACAGCTGATGGGAAACGAACGCGAACTAATGCAAAAACAGCAGCGTTTCAGACAGAAGTGGAGCGGGTTCAGACTCTGTGAGGCCTTCATCATCATCATCATCATCATCATCATCATGTGTTCCCGATTTCAACTCAGCTCGCTCGTTTTATTTTCTTTCTCCTTCCTACAACGGAGGAGCAGTCCCCCCCCCTCCGCCTGTTGCCATGGCAACTGCATCAGCACCGACTTACCAAAAAAAAAAAAAAAAAAAAAAAACAACCAACAAATAAAGAAAGAAAGAGGACAGAAGCAAAGGAGAGAAGCAGAAGATGACGGAGAGGAGGAGGAGGAGAAGGAGGAGGAAGAGGAAGAGGAGGAGGAGGAGGAGAAGGAAGAGGAAGAGGAGGAGGAGGAGGAGAAGGAAGAGGAGGAGGAGGAGGAGGAGAAGGAAGAGGAGGAAGAGGAAGAAGAGGAGGATTCCAGACATTTGCTGGAGGTTTTTCTACTGACTGAAATCTTCTTCTTCTTCCCCCCCCTTCTTCTTCCCTCCTCTTCTTCCTCCTCCTCCTCCTCCCCCCTCCTCCTCCTCCATAAACAGTCCGTTGGTGGACCTCAGGGCTCCACCCTGGACCCACACTCACAACACTATCGTTTAGTCTGAATAAACCCAGAAATCTGATCAAACACATTAAATATTATTATTTATTTCAATTCTTTGTCCTTTTATTTCCTTCTGTTCTGGTCAATTATCATGTGTTTGTCCACAAAACCAACAAAACAACAAGAAGGACTGGACTCTTTTTTTACGTTAAAGTCTTAAAAACATTTGTTATATTTTCATCTTGCTGCTTTTTTTCATGAATAAAAAACAACCTTTCACTCTGAACCAAAAATGGCACCAGTTTTGACTTTTATCCACCATCAACAAAATTCAACTTATTAACATTTACACCTAATTTACTGCATATAAACACGTAAAATATGCATAATTTTTAATTTCATTTCATTTACTAATTTTATATAATGTATAATAATGACATTTAAGTGCATAAATTATGTCAAATATGTAATAATTATTAACAAATATCAGTTTTAATTCAGTTTATTCAATTAGACGGATTTTACTATTTCTATCATTTCTGTTTTTATTTCATTTACTACTATCTTAAATTGAATTAAGTACATTAAAAATTCAATTTATTTATTTAGTACACCCACATAACTTCATATAAATGTCAAATATATATAAGTTAATGTTTTTATCAAATGTTATTTCCTAATTTCATATCCTGTATTTTTATAATAACACAAACAATCTGTCAAATAGTAATTCATTAACATTATTTATCCATGTTCACATCATTTTATTGACTTATTACATCTTAATTACTATGATTATTCCCTTATTACTGTTATTTTAATTAATTAATATATCCATAATTAATAAGACAGATCTATTTTTGTTTTCTTCCTGTATGTACTTTCACGTTTTTCTTCTATATTTCGCAGATTTTTTTTTAAACTGAAAGCGTTAGCCTAAAACGTTAGCGCGTGTGGACGGAGCCATTCCCATGATGCACCAGGAGAGCGTGCTCAGTACTCACCGGCAGACTGGATGGTCTCTCCTGTTGGCTCAGGTCCTCTTGGTTCGGTTTCCCAGGGGTCATAGCGGCAGACTGGCCCCGCCCCCCGTACGCCTCCTGTGGGACGTCCTAGACGAGACAAAAAAAAAAAAAAAAAAAACAAAGGGATCAGTGAAAAAACTATGAAAACCTAGAAAAAAACTACACGTTTCCATGACAACCAGACACAGAGGTAAACCAGTCTGGGTTTGATAACAACGGAAGCATATACTGTAGCAGTGACACAAAAAGTAAAATTCGGCTCTGTTTTTCCAAAATTAACGAGAAAATTTATCTCATAAAAACAGAGCCAAATTTTAATTTTTTCAGAAAACAGTATAAAACAAGTTTAAAAAAAAAAAAAAAAAAAAAAAAAAGGCTCTGTTTTTCCGAATTAACGAGATACCGTTTTCTGAAAAAATTAAAATTTGGCTCTGTTTTTACGAGATAATTATCTCGTTAATTCAGAAAAACAGAGCCAAATTTTTCTTTTACTTATTTTTTCTCGTAATTACAAGACAATTATCTCGTTAATTTGGAATAAACAGCCAAATTTTATATTTTGAGTGAATGCAATACGCTTCCGTAAATAACCACTAACATTTGACTTATTTTCATTATATATTGTACAAACGACAGGAGTGAAAAATAAAATAAATAAAAATACAAATTAGATGTAGAACATTGGGGAAAAAACACTACATTAGTTGTGTTTTTTGCATCAACACTATGGTTTGTATCCATTAAAAACATGTCAAATAAAGAATTAAAATATGACAATTATTGAGGATTTGGGATTTTTGTTTATGGGTCAATTTTATGAAAAAAAAAAAACTGTCGTAAAACTGTTCTGACATTTGTTCGACACTGTTCAGATGATGAAGAACATCTGACCCACTGAACTGGAGGCTGTGCTGTCTTCCATCTGACGAACTTATTGATCAGTGATTAGCATCGATGTATCTGGAAAAGCGTCTGAGTGGGCGGGGCCTGGGCCTACCTGCTGTGGCAGTGGGCGGGGCTGCATGTACGGGGGCTGGCTGGGGGCGGCGGGCTGCTGCTGGGGGGGGCTGAAGTATGGAGGCTGACCCGGCTGACAGTACCCGCCCACGTTCTGCTGCTGCTGCTGGGAGAACGGAGAACCCATCTGAGGAGAGACCAGGAGAAGAACATCTGAGAACTGAGAACCACATATGAAGAACATCTGAGAACTGAGAACAACATATGAGGAACATCTGAGAACTGAGAACCACATATGAAGAACATCTGAGAACTGAGAACAACATATGAGGAACATCTGAGAACTGAGAACCACATATGAAGAACATCTGAGAACTGAGAACAACATATGAGGAACATCTGAGAACTGAGAACCACATATGAAGAACATCTGAGAACTGAGAACCACATATGAGGAACATCTGAGAACCACATATGAAGAACATCTGAGAACTGAGAACCACATATGAGGAACATCTGAGAACTGAGAACCACATATGAGGAACATCTGAGAACTGAGAACCACATATGAAGAACATCTGAGAACTGAGAACAACATATGAGGAACATCTGAGAACTGAGAACCACATATGAAGAACATCTGAGAACTGAGAACCACATATGAAGAACATCTGAGAACCACATATGAAGAACATCTGAGAACTGAGAACCACATGTGAAGAACATCTGAGAACTGAGAACCACATATGAAGAACATCTGAGAACTGAAAACCTCATATGAAGAACATCTGAGAACCACATATGAAGAACATCTGAGAACTGAGAACCACATATGAAGAACATCTGAGAACCACATATGAAGAACATCTGAGAACCACATATGAAGAACATCTGAGAACTTAGAACCACATATGAAGAATATCTGAGAACTGAAAACCTCATATGAAGAACATCTGAGAACCACATGTGAAGAACATCTGAGAACTGAGAACCACATATGAACAACATCTGAGAACCACATATGAAAAACACCTGAGAACCACACATCAAGAACATCAAACTGAGAACCCAACATGAAGAGCATCAAACTGAGAACCTAATATGAAGAACATCTGAGAACTGAGAACCTCATATGTAGAACATCTGAGAACTGAGAACCTTATATGAAGAACATCTGAGAACTGAGAACCACATAAGAACATCTGAGAACTGTGAACCACATATGAAGAACATCAAACTGAGAACCTCATATGAAGAACATCAAACTGTGAACCTCATATGATGAAGATCTAAAAAACCGAGAACCCATCTGAGGAGAGACCAGGGGAAGAACATCAAACTGAGCACCTCATATGAAGAACATCAAGCTGAGAACCCAACATCAAGCTGAGAACCTCATAGCAAGAATTCCAAACTGAGAACCTAGCATCAAGAACATCAAACTGAGAACCCAACATCAAGAACATCAAACTGAGAAGCTGACATCAAGAACTTGAAACTGAGAACCTAACATCAAGAACATCAAACTGAGAACCTCATATGAAGAACATCTGAGAACTGAGAACCTCACATGAAGAACATCAAACTGAGAACCTCACATGAAGAACATCAAACTGAGAACCCAACATGAAGAACATCAAACTGAGAACCTCATATGAAGAACATTTGAGAACTGAGAACCTCATATGAAGAATATCAAACTGAGAACCTCATGACAAACATCTCAGAACTGAGAACCCATCTGAGAAGAGACCAGGGGAAGAATATCAAACTGAGAACCCAACATCAAGAACATCAAATCATGTTCAATTGGTTCAGAACCTTATGAACTGTCCATGGTACCCAGGCCTAAACCTGACCCTGATCCATGTGAAGGAACATTAGAACCACATTTAGAATAAAAACAGAACACATAAAGTCAGAATGTTCTAAAAACTGTCGCTGCGTCCGTTTAAAGAAATTAAATCCAGACAAACGACACACAGGTTTATGTCGGTTCTATGAGACTGGACTGAGGAGAACCAACCTCCAGAACTGGAACAGTGCGTTTAAATTTATGATCCAAACTAGCGTCGTAACTGAAACATCGTATGTTTGTGCGGAGGGCGGCAGCTCCTCCTACCTGCTGCTGAGGGTACTGCATCCCTCCCATCCCGATCTGCCCTCTGGACCCCAGCCCCAGGGGGTATCTGTGGGGGGAGGGGCCTCCGTAGGGCTGCCCCGGGTACGGCGCCCCCTGCTGCTGCTGCTGCGAGTACGGGTTAGCGCCCATCCCATAGAGCTGAGAACGCTTCATCACCATCGGGTCCATGGACGCCACCTGGAGGACGAACGGAGGACCACGTCAGACCAAGAACCAGGAACATGTGAACATCTGAGCCCAGGACCCCCTGACGACGTTTGGGTCTAAGGGTTAAAGGTGGTCTGTAAGGGTTAAAGGTGGACGTTTGGGTCTAAGGGTTAAAGGTGGTCTGTAAGGGTTAAAGGTGGTCTTTAAGGGTTAAAGGTGGTCTTTAAGGGTTAAAGGTGGACGTTTGGGTCTAAGGGTTAAAGGTGGTCTGTAAGGGTTAAAGGTGGTCTGTAAGGGTTAAAGGTGGTCTTTAAGGGTTAAAGGTGGACGTTTGGGTCTAAGGGTTAAAGGTGGTCTGTAAGGGTTAAAGGTGGTCTGTAAGGGTTAAAGGTGGACGTTTGGGTCTAAGGGTTAAAGGTGGTCTGTAAGGGTTAAAGGTGGTCTTTAAGTGTTAAAGGTGGTCTGTAAGGGTTAAAGGTGGTCTGTAAGGGTTAAAGGTGGTCTGTAAGGGTTAAAGGTGGTCTTTAAGGGTTAAAGGTGGTCTTTAAGGGTTAAAGGTGGACGTTTGGGTCTAAGGGTTAAAGGTGGTCTGTAAGGGTTAAAGGTGGTCTTTAAGGGTTAAAGGTGGTCTGTAAGGGTTAAAGGTGGACGTTTGGGTCTAAGGGTTAAAGGTGGTCTGTAAGGGTTAAAGGTGGTCTTTAAGGGTTAAAGGTGGTCTTTAAGGGTTAAAGGTGGTCTTTAAGGGTTAAAGGTGGTCTGTAAGGGTTAAAGGTGGACGTTTGGGTCTAAAGGTTAAAGGTGGTCTTTAAGGGTTAAAGGTGGACGTTTGGGTCTAAGGGTTAAAGGTGGTCTTTAAGGGTTAAAGGTGGACACAGCAGCAGGTGAGAACAGTGACTCAGCCCACAGATGTTCCACTGCATGGGGGGGGGGGGGGGCTGCTAAAAATAGACGCTTTTATGGATTTTACAGACGCCGTTTTAATCAGCTGAGTCTGGATGACGCGTCTCCATCAGAGTCAGCTGACCACAGTAAACAACAACAAACGGCACATGATCGATAAACGACAACGAAACAGAATTTAAATGAAGAGAAGAAGAATGAGGAGTGAGAGAGGAACTGGAGCCAAGATGAAAGAAAGGGTCCGATTATCAAGAACTAAAGTGTGTTTGATCTGTTCACCTGGACACCAGAGGGTTAAAGTGTGTTTGATCTGTTCACCTGGACACCAGAGGGTTAAAGTGTGTTTGATCTGTTCACCTGGACACCAGAGGGTTAAAGTGTGTTTGATCTGTTCACCTGGACACCAGAGGGTTAAAGTGTGTTTGATCTGTTCACCTGGACACCAGAGGGTTAAAGTGTGTTTGATCTGTTCACCTGGACACCAGAGGGTTAAAGTGTGTTTGATCTGTTCACCTGGACACCAGAGGGTTAAAGTGTGTTTGATCTGTTCACCTGGACACCAGAGGGTTAAAGTGTGTTTGATCTGTTCACCTGGACACCAGAGGGTTAAATGTTATTTTCTGGTTTTGCCTTTTTGTTTAAATCCATAAATCTATTTTCTTTAGAAATAATGACTTGATATTTCCTGTGATTATTACAGATGCCGACTGATACGAAATATTCTGAACATTTAGAGACAATTTGTCTTTAACCCTTAAAGACCCAAACGTTCACCTTCTACCCTCAAAACTTTAATCTGAGCTTTAATGAACATCTACATGATCAGGGAATTAAATATAAGAAGAAGACCTGGTTTGCACTTCAGAATACAAAATATAAACCATCATATGCAAATAAATGTTAATAAATCTCTCACAGGTTAAAAATAGGGAACATTTCATTTGTGAACTGACACTTCAGTAGAACGGGGTGTTTAAGGGTTAAACTGGACTGGGACCATCAGTACCAGTCCAGTTTAACCAGTTCCAGAACCATTTCCCAGTTCAGTCCATCCACTGGTTCATGCAGCTCCATGAACTCATGGAAACCTGGATTTGGTCTTTTTCTGTTGATATATTTGTTCAGACCAAGGTTCCAGTAGTTTTGGATTTTTCATTCTAGTTTAGTTTGATTCAGTTTGGACTTTTTTTCCCCTCTAATTCAGTTCGTTTTAATTCGTTTTTAGAGCAGGTTTGATAGTTTTTATTAGTTTTCTTTTTTTTCCCTAAATGCCTAGTTTTAGTTCAGTTGTAGTTCAGTTGTAGTTCAGTTGTAGTTTAGCTGTAGTTTAGTTGTAGTTTAGTTGTAGTTCAGCTGTAGTTTAGTTGTAGTTTAGTTGTAGTTCAGTTGTAGTTTAGTTGTAGTTTAGTTGTAGTTCAGTTGTAGTTTAGTTGTAGTTCAGTTGTAGTTTAGTTTTAGTTCAGTTGTAGTTCAGTTGTAGTTCAGTTGTAGTTTAGTTGTAGTTTAGTTGTAGTTCAGTTGTAGTTCAGTTGTAGTTTAGTTGTAGTTCAGTTGTAGTTCAGTTGTAGTTCAGTTGTAGTTCAGTTGTAGTTCAGTGGTCTCTTTTCTCTTCTTCTCTGTGCTCCTATTCAAATCAATCCCAGACAGGACTCTGCTGCTTTAGTCTCCATGTTTCCAGGTAGAGTGGGGACCAGAACACGACTGGAAACCACAAGTGAACACAAGTGACGGAGCAAAAAGTGTCGTATGGAGACAGCACAGAAAACTGAGAGAGACAAAGAAATCCATTGAACATCAATCTGACATTGACAAAGACCAAAACCAAGGGAATTTGATCCAGAATTTTTATCTGTTTTAGTTAGTTTAGTAAACACACAATACAGTTTCAGTTAGTTATGGTTTTTCTTTTAATTCTAGTTTTTATTTATTTCAGTTAATGAACATGTTTTTACTGTTCTGGTTTTGGTCATTTGGTTCGTTTTCATTAACGATAAGAACCTGAGTTCTGACTGAACTTGTGCACATTGGATCCATTTATTAGTGACACCACAGGTCTGTTCACACTTCGGCCTGGGGGGTCTGGGGGTCTAGGTTTACTGGTGTTCTCAGTAAATGTCCCGGGTGTTCCTTCTGTCCCTGTCCAGGTCTGGCTGCAGGGGCCCGGGTGCAGTGTCATACAGAACTGTGACCCCGAGTCACTTTTCTAGTCTGGAAGACTGACCCCCCCCCCATGAATCTGTCCTGTGTGTTTGCAGGTACAGCTGAACACTGTCACCTGAGAAAGTCAATTCATTCATATACACACTGAGCTAATAGGTCACTTTTCCATAAGGGGAGGGGCCAGATTTCTACAATAGAAAACTGGCCTGTGGGTCACTTTTCCATGGGGGGGGGGGTCACTATTCTACCTGACACTGGGGCCTACAGGGGCCCTGCTCCGGCCACAGGGGCCTGGTCCGGCCACAGGGGCCCTGCTCCGGCCACAGGGGCCCTGCTCCGGCCACAGGGGCCTGGTCCGGCCACAGGGGCCCTGCTCCGGCCACAGGGGCCTGGTCCGGCCACAGGGGCCCTGCTCCGGCCACAGGGGCCTGGTCCGGCCACAGGGGCCCTGCTCCGGCCACAGGGCCCTGCTCCGGCCACAGGGGCCCTGCTCCGGCCACAGGGGCCCTGCTCCGGCCACAGGGGCCTGGTCCGGCCACAGGGGCCCTGCTCCGGCCACAGGGGCCTGGTCCGGCCACAGGGGCCCTGCTCCGGCCACAGGGCCCTGCTCCGGCCACAGGGGCCTGGTCCGGCCACAGGGGCCCTGCTCCGGCCACAGGGCCCTGCTCCGGCCACAGGGGCCCTGCTCCGGCCACAGGGGCCCTGCCCCGGCCACAGGGGCCTGGTCCGGCCACAGGGGCCCTGCTCCGGCCACAGGGGCCTGGTCCGGCCACAGGGGCCCTGCTCCGGCCACAGGGGCCCTGCTCCGGCCACAGGGGCCTGGTCCGGCCACAGGGGCCCTGGTCCGGCCACAGGGGCCTGGTCCGGCCACAGGGGCCCTGCTCCGGCCACAGGGGCCTGGTCCGGCCACAGGGGCCCTGCTCCGGCCACAGGGGCCCTGCTCCGGCCACAGGGGCCTGGTCCGGCCACAGGGGCCCTGGTCCGGCCCCGCGGCTCCGTGTTGTGCCGCCGGTAACGGCCACATGGCTAATCTGCATGTGTGAAGGTCAGGGCTCCGTGTGCCGGGGGGTGGGGTGGGGTGGGGTGGGGTAGGGGGCACAGTGGGGTTCCTGCCGGAGAACCGGAGCACATCAGCGGTCACACGGAGGAGGAGGCAGCGGGAAAAGCCTCCCCGTCAGCGGTGAACCGTGTAAGCAGGTCCGGCTGAGGCGGACGGAAACAAAGGCTCCGGCTGTAAACACTCACGCGCATCATTAGCATATGAACCAATTAGCTGAGCTACACGGAGCTGTCACTGCCCGGAGGCCGGTTGTCAAACCCCCCACCCCCCCGCACTGACGTCCCGGGCCCCGGCTCCAGTTTAAAGGTCCAAACCGGAGCAGAACTCGGAGCTGAGGTTCCGCATCCGAACAGCAAACAGGAGCCTCCGCAGGCCTGAGCCCCGACAGCCGCAGCTAACGTTAGCCTAGCATAGCAGGCTAGCACAGAGTCACCTTGGACACGGAACCGAAACCCTGAATGTACCCGAGTGTTTTTATCATGTCTGCGCATTATTCATGGTCCGTCAGCTGATTTATTCCTTAAACATCGGCCGTTATTTGACTCTGAGTGGAACCTGTGCAGAAGTGCGGGTTCATGTGGGTAAATAACATGTATCTGCAGTGGAAATAAAAAACACACAGTTCGCTCGCAGCTAACGCTAGCTCTGAGTGTTAGCATAGCGGCTAACGCGGTGATGTGATGTTTGTGTCATTCTTATCCGGGGGGGGTTCGGACCCACCGACCCCCGCAGGCACAGGGGCACAAACGGACACTTCACCTGGGCTCTGCCGCCGCCTTGGCCGTTATTCCCGGGGCTCATGGTCGGGTGACCTCTTTGTTGTGCCCAGCCGTGGGCAGCGGAGCCGTACTGGGAGCCCATGTCTTTGGGCTGCTGCTGCTGCGCCGACGGATGATTATAATCCGGGTATCCGCTTCCATATCCCCGCATCATCGGGCTGGGGGACGTCAGTAGCTGGTTGAGGGTCGGGGTCGCTCCAGACGGGTGCTGCGGCTGCGGGTGCTGGCCCTGCCCGGGGAACCTCTGGAAGCCGCCGCCTCCTCCGCCCGCCGCCGGGGCGCTGGTAGCCGCCATAGCCGCCTTACTGTGGTTAGCCGCGGCAGAGCCTCCGCCGCCCGGGCCCATCAGGTTATTCCCCGGGCGTGAGGGGCTCATCATGCCGCCATAGCCGCTGCTGCCGTAGCCGGGCCGGTAGTTGGGGTAGTGGTTGTACGGGCCGCTGCTGTAGCCTTCGTGGGAGTTCTGAACCTGGTCCATGGTGCCGAGTACCGAGTGCGCCGCCGCCGTTAGCCCCGGCCCTGGGCTTTGTTGTCCGCCATGTTGATCCGAGCTGGGCCCTCCTCTTCCATTCCCGTAATAATGAGTGAAGTCGGAGCCGGTTCCGCTCGGAGGAGGGGGTTTGTTGGTGCTGTCGGTGGCTGATCCCAGGCTGCCGTCCATCCGCTGCTCCTCCTCCTCCTCCTCCTTTATTCAGCTTCGGCTGCTCCCCTCCAGGAGGACACCTTCTCCTCCTCCATGCTGGGTTCGGATCCCGCTGGTCCCGGTCCGCTGGTGCTGATGCTGCTGTGGTGGTGGAGGAGCTGCTGGAAGAACCGGCCGAACGGAGGAGGAGGTGTGGAGGGATGAGGAGGATGATGATGATGAAGATGATGATGATGATGGAGGAGGAGGTCCAACAGCACCACAAGCAACACATCCACCTCTCCCTGTGTCCGTGTCGGAACCGGGCCTCCTGGATCTCCTCCAGGATGACACCGGCTCCTCTCACCTCCTGACACCGGGGAAAGTGCGTCGTGGGCGGCCATGGTCCGGGACAGCCGGCCCCTGGCTCCTGGAGGAGGATCATTAATTAAAGAGCCAATTAATGATTAAACTATAGACCAGGGTTCTAAACTGCTGTTCTGTCAGGTTCCACATCCAGTCTGATCTGATCTGCAGTGGACCAACCAGGAAAAGAAGAACAGAAGAACCCAGAAATAATGACAACTGCACATTTATGTCTGAGTTTGAGTGAAAAAACCCATTAAACTATGAAAATACTTACTTTTAGAAACTATCCAAACAAAACAGATGTGAATAACCTGAAAAAACGGACATTTCTTCAGTAAAATCAGTGTAATTTTCTCAGTCTTCTTCCTCCACTTCTCATTAGTCCATGTGCATTCTGGATCAGATCTCCAAAGACACTAAACACTGAGGAACAGGAAGAAAAGAGTTCAAACTGGACTGAATTTAATACAGACATTTCAGGTTGGACACATTTTATTGGTACAGGAGAGTTTGGAAATGGAAATATTTTCAAAATTTAATGTGATTTTTTGCACTAAAACAAAGACAAACATTTGCAGTTGTCATTCTTTACAGACATAATGTAATATTATTTTTCCATCAAACCCAGTAGTAAATCTGCAGTGGTTCTTCTGTGTGGGTTCTTCTGCTGTTCTTATTGGACTGTAGATCAGATTGGTCTGGATGTGGAACCCACACTAACACGAGTTCCACAGCCTGGACTGTGGAATTTAGACACTGTGGAAATTCATCCCAGGGGTGGGACTGGAACCTTTTTTTTTGGGGTGGGGGGTGGGGGGGACGCATTTGGACCCCAGGACGCATGTTTGACAGCCCTGCCATAGATGAATCTGTCACACAATGAGCAGATCCTCCTACACATGAACAATGGGAACATCTGAAACAAACATGGAGTCAAACAGTCACAGTCCTGCACAAAAGCACTGGTTTAACCACTGAAAACCAAAACCTCCACTGATCAAACCTGTTTAATAACATCTGATCCACTAAAACTATCAATAATGTCTATAACTGGTGTCAAATACAGTTCTTCATCTGTTCATGGTCATCAGATATGACCATATTTGGACGTTCAGAGGCTCTGTAGTTACCTTGGAAACACCATCATCTTCTACAACATTGATTCACCAGTAAAACCCATGGAGTTGGATCAATGACAGGGGATAAAATGTACAAAAAGTGAATAAAAAAACAACAAAATACACTCAAAAAAATGATTCTTGGCTCTAATAAACATGAAGTAATATTTTAAAGTAAAATGTGACTGAAATATATGAAATTTAAAGTTTATCTGAAAAAGTCAAACATAATGTGAATAGGCTTAGTATAAAGTGAATCTAAACAAAGTAAACTTTATTTACTAGATCACATAAAAAGGCTGAGCATCACAGTCAAACAGTTTATGTAAAAGTTTGCATTAACTAAAGCAAATCTGACTGAAGGTATTTAATTTATTCATATTGACTCAATATGATAGAAAAAACATTGTATTAAATGCAACTCTTTACATTAAACTTATGAAATAAAATTACATGGAAAATTTACATGTAATTAAAATACATAAAGTCAACATTTTTGGCTTAATTATTTTTTGAGTGTAGTAAATAATGTGGAAAAAAAGCCAAAAATAGAAGCAAAACAGAATAAAAGTAATAAAATGAATAAACATTTTTAATAAATTAACAAAATAATAAGTAACATCAACAACATAAGCCACCAACTGAAGTAAATTGAATAAAAAAATAAAAAATAAATTTAAAAAAAAGAATGAAAATGGATTTAAAAAAAAAAAAAAAAATAATAATAAAACACTCATTCCCCAGTCAAACCCATGGAGCTGGATCAATGACAGTGGATGGACACACTGGGGTTATGTATAATAATAAAAAAAAAATGAACCAAAAAAATTACAAAATAAATAATGTGGAGAAAAAAAAGCAAAAAAAATTGACTAAAATAAAGGAAAAAAGAACAAAATGAACAAAAAGAGGCAAAGTGAATAAAAAAATGAACAAATTTATAATAAATCAAAAAATGATAAAGAATATTAACAAAATAAGACACAAACTGAACAAAGTGGAAACACTGATTCACCAGGACGGACACACTGGGTTTATGACGACAGATATGAATAAGAAATAAAATGAGCAAATGATAATAGAATAATAGACTAAAAATGACTGAAAAAAAAAAAAAAAGCAAGAAAATGAACAAAAACCACCAAAGTAATTATAAAAATGAACAAAATTAAAAATGTATTTTTTTTGCTCAATTTAATTGTTTTCCCTGTTTGTGATTATTTGTTTAATTTCTTTGAAGATTCTCTTCATTTGAATTATCGCATTCATTTTTGTGCAGCCTGTTTATTGTTTCAGTCAGTTTGTTTTGCTTGGACCTGGTGGATCTGGTGGACCTGGTGGATCTGGTGGACCTGGTGGATCTGGTGGACCTGGTAGATCTGGTGGATCATGTGAATCTGGTGGACCTGGTAGATGTGGTGGATCTGGTAGATCTTGTTCTTTTTAGCTTAATTTTCGTCAATTTTTTGCTTATTTTTGTCATATAATTTATTATTTTGTAATTTTCAAGTAATTTCTATTCCGAAACAGAGAAAAATAAGGAAAATGTGACTTTTTCAACAAAATATATCATTAACTGAACATAATATTTACAACTTTATTTGGTTCATTTTATCTGTTTCTGTTAATTTCTTTGCCTATTTTATCATTTTTTTCTTCAGGTTTGTTCAGTTTGTTCATGTTGTTTATTATTTTGTTGATATATTATTAATTTTTATTCCTTCTTATTGATTCTTTTGGCTGTTTTTGTTCATTTTGTTGCTCATTTTATTCTTTTTTACTTCATTTTTGTATCATCATCACATTAAACTGAATGTTGAACCTGAATTAACATGACTTTAACAGAACTGGGTTCTGACAAATAAGTGTCATTTTAAAAATCATTTTGTTGATGTTTCTCTAATTTTTGTGCATTTTGCTCGTGTGCTTGCATGTGTTTTCATTTTTTCTTGTTTTTTTTTTCCTGTTAATGGTGTTCATGTTTCTCCAAATTCCTAAATATTGTGTATTTGTAGATCTGCTGTATCTGTACCTTTATAATGAACCTGTTTAAATGATAAACTCAGGCTGAATGTTGATAAAATGACAGATTTTTATTCATAAATTCCAGTTTGTTCATGTTATTGACAGTATTTTTAAAGGTTCGTTTGTAAATGTAAATGTTTTCATGGTCTAATTGTACTTGTTTCAGTCCTAAACCTACAGAACAGTTTGTGTTTGTCAGTGGTTCTGTTTTTATTGGACCTCAGAGTCTGGATCTGGAACCAGAACTACCAGAACTACTGTTTGGTTTTAGAGGTTTGGTCTAAACCTGGTCCACATGATCAGAAAATGACGTCATGCTGCCCCCTGGTGGAGCTCAGAGGAACCCCAGCAGACAGAACCCTGAGGACCGGTTCTGTGCTGACCCGTGTCTGGGTTTATTCTGATAGGTTCAGGTTCTGCAGCTGTTCTTCTGGTCTTTAATGACCTGAGGTTCAGTACCTGACTGGTCTGGTCTGGGGTTCTGCTCTAGTTTTATGGATCCGGTCTGGTCTGTGGTTCTGATCTGGTCTGTGGTTCTGGTCTAATGGTTCTGGACTGGTTCATGGTTCTGGTCTAGTTTAATGGGTCTGTCTAGTCTGGTTTAATGGTTCCAGACTGGGTTATTGGTTCTGGTCTGGTTAAGTGGGTCCAGTGTGGTTTAATGGTTCTGGTCTAGTCTGGTTTATGGGTCCAATCTGATTTAATGGGTAAGATCTAGTCTGGTTTACTGGTTCTGGTCTGGTTCATTGTTTCTGGTCTGGTTTATTGGTTCTGGTCCGGTCCGGTGGTTCTTGTCTTTATATTTACATACTTTCACTTCATTCACTCATGAACTGAATAATTTAACATAATTTGTCTCATCATCCACTTTAATTTGTTGTTTTTTGTTTTTGTTTTTTTAATACCATCCCATTGGACATGAGCAGAAGGGGGGCGGGGCTCTGAGTCCATGGAGGCTTCTGATTGTACGATGAACCTGTCATCTTAAACATGACACTTTAGTGACGTCACGCCCTTTTCCAGCAACTGTGTTTCCTACCCAAAGTTCTGTCCAACTGGTTCTGATCCGACTCCTTTGGTTCTGATCTGACTCCTTTGGTTCTGGTCCGACTCCTTTGGTTCTGGTCCGACTCCTTTGGTTCTGATCTGACTCCTTTGGTTCTGATCTGACTCCTTTGGTTCTGATCCGACTCCTTTGGTTCTCTTTGGTTCTGATCTGACTCCTTGGTCTGATCCGACTCCTTTGGTTCTGATCCGACTCCTTTGGTTCTGATCTGACTCCTTTGGTTCTGGTCCGACTCCTTTGGTTCTGATCCGACTCCTTTGGTTCTGATCCGACTCCTTTGGTTCTGGTCCGACTCCTTTGGTTCTGATCTGACTCCTTTGGTTCTGGTTGTCCACTCCACGTCCTGGTCCGTTTCTATTGGTTGTATTGGTCAGGTGGTGGTCAGCGGCGTCCACTTCCTGTCGTTTGTTTTTAATTGAATAAACCAGTTCACAGACACTGGAATAAACATGAAGGTGGAAAACTGACAGTGGGTTCAACCAATCAGAGCTCTTCAGCACATAACCCCGCCCACAAGAATGACAGGAATCTGAAAAGTCTCTTCAAATTAGAACCATAAAAGATCAATACTATTCACAATTCTTTTATTATGTATTAAATTCAATTAATCAGAATTCAAATTAACCCATTCTAAGCCAGTTTGGATCGAAGAAGTGTTTTTGAAAAAGAGACTTACATTCAATATTCCAGAAATAAAGTCAATATTGATTAATGTGAATATTATTATTAGTAGTAGTAGTATCATTGACCGAGTCCAGGATTTAATGTTCTGGTCCAGTTCAATGGGTCCAGTCTGGGTTACTGGTTCTGCTCTGGTTTACTGGTTCTGTGTTCATGGTTGTGGTTTACTGGTTCTGTGTTCATGGTTGTGGTTCTGGTTTACTGGTTCTGTGTTCATGGTTGTGGTTCTGGTTTACTGGTTCTGTGTTCATGGTTGTGGTTTACTGGTTCTGTGTTCATGGTTGTGGTTCTGGTTTACTGGTTCTGTGTTCATGGTTGTGGTTTACTGGTTCTGTGTTCATGGTTGTGGTTCTGGTTTACTGGTTCTGTGTTCATGGTTGTGGTTTACTGGTTCTGTGTTCATGGTTGTGGTTCTGGTTTACTGGTTCTGTGTTCATGGTTGTGGTTTACTGGTTCTGTGTTCATGGTTGTGGTTCTGGTTTACTGGTTCTGTGTTCATGGTTGTGGTTCTGGTTTACTGGTTCTGTGTTCATGGTTCTGGTTTACTGGTTCTGTGTTCATGGTTGTGGTTTACTGGTTCTGTGTTCATGGTTGTGGTTCTGGTTTACTGGTTCTGTGTTCATGGTTGTGGTTTACTGGTTCTGTGTTCATGGTTGTGGTTCTGTGTTCATGGTTGTGGTTCTGGTTTACTGGTTCTGTGTTCATGGTTGTGGTTTACTGGTTCTGTGTTCATGGTTGTGGTTCTGGTTTACTGGTTCTGTGTTCATGGTTGTGGTTCTGGTTTACTGGTTCTGTGTTCATGGTTCTGGTTCTGGTTTACTGGTTCTGTGTTCATGGTTGTGGTTGTGGTTTACTGGTTCTGTGTTCATGGTTGTGGTTGTGGTTTACTGGTTCTGTGTTCATGGTTGTGGTTCTGGTTTACTGGTTCTGTGTTCATGGTTGTGGTTTACTGGTTGTGGTTTACTGGTTCTGTGTTCATGGTTGTGGTTGTGGTTTACTGGTTCTGTGTTCATGGTTGTGGTTCTGGTTTACTGGTTCTGTGTTCATGGTTGTGGTTCTGGTTTACTGGTTCTGTGTTCATGGTTGTGGTTTACTGGTTCTGTGTTCATGGTTGTGGTTTACTGGTTCTGTGTTCATGGTTGTGGTTGTGGTTTACTGGTTCTGTGTTCATGGTTGTGGTTCTGGTTTACTGGTTCTGTGTTCATGGTTGTGGTTCTGGTTTACTGGTTCTGTGTTCATGGTTGTGGTTTACTGGTTCTGTGTTCATGGTTGTGGTTTACTGGTTGTGGTTTACTGGTTCTGTGTTCATGGTTGTGGTTCTGGTTTACTGGTTCTGTGTTCATGGTTCTGGTTTACTGGTTCTGTGTTCATGGTTGTGGTTTACTGGTTGTGGTTTACTGGTTCTGTGTTCATGGTTGTGGTTCTGGTTTACTGGTTCTGTGTTCATGGTTGTGGTTCTGGTTTACTGGTTCTGTGTTCATGGTTGTGGTGTGGCAGCAGGTTTGGTTTTATTTGCTCTGTGTTTTTTGCATCTGAACATGTTTTCAGTCCATATTTTTTCTTCTTCTGTTTCTTTTTTTTTTGTAGAACTGGACTTTTCCTGAGATGCAGCCGTTTGGGTTTTCATTTCTTTTTGCAGGTGAATGACGCCGTCGCCTCGTCAGGATTTACAGTCCAACCTGACAACGACAGCGCATCCTTTCATGGAGCTGAAGCTGGAGGTGGGGGGTGGGGTGGGGGGGCAGAGTGCATCCGACCGTGGTGAGAGGATAATGGGAAACCAAAGAGCATCATTAGCTCTCTCCACGCTACGCTGCACCTCCACAACCCCCCCCGAAACACCGCCAAAAGACGGAGTGGACGCTGTGGGCCAACGCCTCGGATCTGGACTCAGTCTGGATCTGAACCAAAGTCAAAAAGTGAAAGTGTTTCAGGTGAGAGTGAAGATGAAGTCAAAGAATCTGAAACAGGACATGCACCGCAGTGTGAGCACAGCCCCTCCCATCCACTAGGGGGCAGAACAGAGCTTCAGCACATCTGCCTCTGCTCAGTTTTCAAGGTTTTTCAGTCAGTTCAGTTTTTCAAGTTCATCCATGAAAAAAAAAAAAAACATCGTCCAAAGATGTAGATTTAGTCGATTATACAATAAAAAAAAGTTTCGTTTCTTTTTCTTGTATTTCATGGAAAAAAAAGTCTTTTCATTATACATTCACATGTGATCATTAGGTTTTCCCTTTTGTTGAACGTCTATCGAAGTAAATCTGTCTCATCAGATTTTGAATTATAAAAGCTATTGAACTTCTAGCACTAACTTGTTTTTGCGCTGAAATTAAGTATCCAAATTTTTTTGTCACTGAATTCACCTATGTTCGTAAATTTAGAATAAAAAAAAATTCAGATGCAAAAAATTCAGATCACACATCCAGGACACCAAGGAAAAGCAATCGCTTCTATCTCACGTTGAACTGACAGCCAGCCAATCGAGTTACGTTAGGTTGGTCATGTGACACCAATGCAGGAAGACGGTCAGCGCAGATGTGTGATCTGAATGTTTTGCATCTGAATTGTTTTTATTCTAAATTTACAAACAGTTGAATTCAGAGACAAAAATTTCGGGTACTTAATTTCAGAGCAAGAAAAAAAAATTCAGTGGTAGAAATTCAATAGCTTTTATAATTCAAAATCTGAGACAGATTTACTTCCATAAACATCCACCTTTAATCGTTTTAGTTTCCACTGAATATACAACAGCGTCTCAGGGCCGTTGGAGGTTAAACACAAAAACAAGTTGACATTTACAAGAAAAAACTGACATTCTCATATTTCTAGGCAGAATATTTTCAATCATTACAATTAGAAAAAAAAAAAAATCATATTTTAACATGTTTTCAGTAAAATTAGGGACGAATGCTAATATTTATTATATTTGAGTCTTTTTATCTGATCTACTCCTGTGTTTTTCTTGTAAATTCAGTTTTAACCCTTTCATGTCTGAATTATTGACAAAGAGACATGATTCAGTTCTTATTTTGAGTGAAATTCACAACTTGAATCCATATTTGCATAAACGTGTTCATAAACAGTGTATTTATGACATTTGTATCCACATTGCTGAGGTGATTAAATTAACAGAAGCATTAACTATCAGCTCATCCATGTGGTAATTAAGTACCACAGTGATAAACAACTATTAACACTATCAGTTTGGACTAATTGTAAATATTGCTGTTTTAACTGAAAGTTGAAAAACTGTACAAGATGCATGAAAGGGTTAACGTCAGGTTCTGTGTTTTCTTTGAACAATAACTTTCATTTTTGCTTTAACTGACGTCGACCCTGACACCGTCACAGTTTAACCCTCTGCTGTCCAGGTGAGTATATTAAACACACTTTAACCCTCTGCTGTCCAGGTGAGTATATTAAACACACTGTAACCCTCTGCTGTCCAGGTGAGTATATTAAACACACTTTAACCCTCTGCTGTCCAGGTGAGTATATTATACACACTTTAACCCTCTGCTGTCCAGGTGAGTATATTAAACACACTTTAACCCTCTGCTGTCCAGGTGAGTATATTAAACACACTTTAGCCCTCCGGTGTCCAGGTGAGTATATTAAACACACTTTAACCCTCTGCTGTCCAGGTGAGTATATTAAACACACTTTAACCCTCTGCTGTCCAGGTGAGTATATTAAACACACTTTAACCCTCTGCTGTCCAGGTGAGTATATTAAACACACTTTAACCCTCTGCTGTCCAGGTGAGTATATTAAACACACTGTAACCCTCTGCTGTCCAGGTGAGTATATTAAACACACTTTAGCCCTCTGCTGTCCAGGTGAGTATATTAAACACACTTTAACCCTCTGCTGTCCAGGTGAGTATATTAAACACACTTTAACCCTGTGCTGTCCAGGTGAGTATATTAAACACACTTTAGCCCTCCGGTGTCCAGGTGAGTATATTAAACACACTTTAACCCTGTGCTGTCCAGGTGAGTATATTAAACACACTTTAACCCTGTGCTGTCCAGGTGAGTATATTAAACACACTTTAACCCTCTGCTGTCCAGGTGAGTATATTAAACACACTGTAACCCTCTGCTGTCCAGGTGAGTATATTAAACACACTGTAACCCTCTGCTGTCCAGGTGAGTATATTAAACACACTTTAACCCTCTGCTGTCCAGGTGAGTATATTAAACACACTTTAACCCTGTGCTGTCCAGGTGAGTATATTAAACACACTTCAACCCTGTGCTGTCCAGGTGAGTATATTAAACACACTTTAACCCTGTGCTGTCCAGGTGAGTATATTAAACACACTTTAACCCTGTGCTGTCCAGGTGAGTATATTAAACACACTTTAACCCTCTGCTGTCCAGGTGAGTATATTAAACACACTTTAACCCTCTGCTGTCCAGGTGAGTATATTAAACACACTTTAGCCCTCTGCTGTCCAGGTGAGAATATTAAACACACTTTAGCCCTCCGGTGTCCAGGTGAGTATATTAAACACACTTTAACCCTGTGCTGTCCAGGTGAGTATATTAAACACACTTTAACCCTGTGCTGTCCAGGTGAGTATATTAAACACACTCTAACCCTCCGGTGTCCAGGTGAGAATATTAAACACACTTTAGCCCTCCGGTGTCCAGGTGAGTATATTAAACACACTTTAACCCTGTGCTGTCCAGGTGAGTATATTAAACACACTTTAACCCTGTGCTGTCCAGGTGAGTATATTAAACACACTTTAACCCTCTGCTGTCCAGGTGAGTATATTAAACACACTTTAACTCTCTGCTGTCCAGGTGAGTATATTAAACACACTTTAACCCTGTGCTGTCCAGGTGAGTATATTAAACACACTTTAACCCTCTGCTGTCCAGGTGAGTATATTAAACACACTTTAACCCTCTGCTGTCCAGGTGAGTATATTAAACACACTTTAACCCTCTGCTGTCCAGGTGAGTATATTAAACACACTTTAACCCTCTGCTGTCCAGGTGAGTATATTAAACACACTTTAACCCTCTGCTGTCCAGGTGAGTATATTAAACACACTTCCTGTTCTTAAAGCTCAGATTATCTGAATTCAACAGTTGTTCATTTGTGTCTGATTGTTTAAATTCTGATCCATCCACTAAATCCATCCCATAATAAACAGTGTTAAATTCCTACACTAACACCCTTCTACCAAATGAGTAAAAATACACACTGACACATTTAACATTTGACCTAGAACCAAAAATAATAATAATATGAACTAGTGTTGGCGTTCATCACTGACAGATGACAGGACGAACAAAGAAAATAATAAATAATCTAATTTATATGTAGAATATTGAGGAAAAAAAACTATTTCTTTTTTTTGCATCAAAATATGGTTTGTTTACATTACAAACATGTCATTTAAAGGGTTAAAATATGACAAATATGGAGTATTTGGTGTTTTTATTTAGGGCTCAAGTTGATGAAACACAAAAAAGAAAATATGGAGACCACTGTGACATTAGAATGGATCTGTGCATATTATGGGCTGTCTGATGTGGAAGGGTTCTGTGCATATTATGGGCTGTCTGATGTGGAAGGGTTCTGTGCATATTATGGGCTGTCTGATGTGGAAGGGTTCTGTGCATATTATGGGCTGTCTGATGTGGAAGGGTTCTGTGCATATTATGGGCTGTCTGATGTGGAAGGGTTCTGTGCATATTATGGGCTGTCTGATGTGGGTTTGCCACCAGAGGTTTAAACCTTCAGGACTGGGATGAAAACATTCGTTATGTGTAGATCCAACATTTCATTTGTGTATGTGTTTATCTTTAGTACTATCTTTGTCCTTTTTTTTTTTTTTTTTTTTTTACATTCTCTTGTTCTTGGGGGGGGGGGGGATCAGGTCTGGGTCCCCGGGGGCCTCCGTCCACCTTTAATTTGCCTCATTTTCTGGTTGTTATGTTGAGCAGCTGCACTTTAATTTCTCCATTTCAGTGTGTGGTCACTCCCCCACCCCCAGCCCCGCCCCCAGCCCCACCCCCCTCCAGCGATGCTCTGCTGGGGGGGTTAGACGTACTCCTGGAGGCTGTAGCTGTCTCTGATGTCCTTCAGAGGAGGTTTGGAGGGGGACGCGTACAGTTTCGGGTCCCGTTTCTCCGGCGGTCCCTCGTTCTCCTGACGCCGCGGCGCTTTGTTCGGCCTCCTCTGATGCTCCGCCCTCAGGCCCCGCCTCCTCTGCCGTTCCGGCCTGTCCGGTTCGGCGGGGGAAGCCCAGTCCGAACGGCTCGACCCGGTCCCAGGACACGACAGACAGAAGATGACGCCCCCGGCCAGGAGGAAGCCGGCGGAGATGAAGGTGACGCACAGCGCCCCCCCCGGCTGGTACTTGCTGCTGTCGGGCAGGTCCGTGGTCAGAAAGGCGCTGATGACCTCGTTGGTGAACCAGGACGCCGGGACCAGGACCATGAAGCTGGCCAGGACGAAGCAGCCCCCCGCCGCCACGGCCGTGCGCCCCTTAGCCCGGCGCCCGCCCCCCCAACGTGTGCACTTGAGCCCCAGGGACGCCAGGCAGAGCCCCAGCGACGCCACCACGCAGGACAGGACCATGGCGGCGCGCGTGGCCTGCAGGTGCGGCGGCAGCGACAGCATGGAGCTCTTGACGGTGCAGCTGAAGACGCCGGAGCTGTACCAGACGCAGTCCATCCACAGGCCCTGCATCTGCGACACCGGCGTCATCAGGCTGGTCCACGCCGTGGCGCTCACCTTCCAGTTGGGCAGCAGCGTGGCCACGGTGGCGCCCAGGACGCCCAGCAGCGCCAGCACGAACGCCAGGATCTGAACGGCGGCGGGCAGCATGGCTCCGACTCCGACACCCGCCCGGCGGTAGATGAGGCGGGGCTGCGGCGATCTGAAACCACACAAATGAGGAGTGAAGCCGGCGTGACGGACGCTCAGACCATTACAGCTGATCATCCACGCCAACAGTGTCCATTTACAGACGCAGCTGCTCACACGCCAAACCGTCGCCATGGCGATTATTTAAAACTGAAGACAAGTCCTTCAACCATGAGCAGGAGCAGTTTGACCAAGTTGGACTTTAATTTGTAATCCAGACGCTTTCAGATCTATTTACTGTAACAAGAATCTGAGGAGAATTTAAAGGGATTTTTTTTGTTTTTAACCCTTACAGACCCAAACGTCCTCCTTTAACCCTTAAAAACCCAAACGTCCTCCTTTAACCCTTACAGACCCAAACGTCCACCTTTAACCCTTACAGACCAAACGTCCACCTTAAACCCTTACAGACCCAAACGTCCACCTTTAACCCTTACAGACCCAAACGTCCTCCTTTAACCCTTAAAAACCCAAACGTCCTCCTTTAACCCTTACAGACCCAAATGTCCACCTTAAACCCTTACAGACCCAAACGTCCACCTTTAACCCTTACAGACCCAAACGTCCTCCTTTAACCCTTAAAAACCCAAACGTCCACCTTTAACCCTTACAGACCCAAACGTCCACCTTAAACCCTTACAGACCCAAACGTCCACCTTTAACCCTTACAGACCAAACGTCCACCTTTAACCCTTACAGACCCAAACGTCCACCTTAAACCCTTACAGACCCAAACGTCCACCTTTAACCCTTAAAGACCCAAACGTCCACCTTAACCCTTACAGACCCAAACGTCCACCTTTAACCCTTACAGACCCAAACGTCCACCTTTAACCCTTACAGACCCAAACGTCCACCTTTAACCCTTAAAGACCCAAACGTCCACCTTAACCCTTAAAGACCCAAACGTCCACCTTTAACCCTTACAGACCCAAACGTCCACCTTTAACCCTTAAAGACCCAAACGTCCACCTTTAACCCTTACAGACCCAAACGTCCACCTTTAACCCTTAAAAACCCAAACGTCCTCCTTTAACCCTTACAGACCCAAATGTCCACCTTTAACCCTTACAGACCCAAACGTCCACCTTTAACCCTTACAGACCCAAACGTCCACCTTTAACCCTTAAAAACCCAAACGTCCTCCTTTAACCCTTAAAAACCCAAACGTCCTCCTTTAACCCTTAAAAACCCAAACGTCCTCCTTTAACCCTTAAAAACCCAAACGTCCTCCTTTAACCCTTACAGACCCAAATGTCCACCTTTAACCCTTACAGACCCAAACGTCCACCTTTAACCCTTACAGACCCAAACGTCCACCTTTAACCCTTAAAAACCCAAACGTCCTCCTTTAACCCTTACAGACCCAAATGTCCACCTTAAACCCTTACAGACCCAAATGTCCACCTTTAACCCTTACAGACCCAAACGTCCTCCTTTAACCCTTAAAAACCCAAACGTCCACCTTTAACCCTTACAGACCCAAACGTCCACCTTAAACCCTTACAGACCCAAACGTCCACCTTTAAACCCTTACAGACCAAACGTCCACCTTTAACCCTTACAGACCCAAACGTCCACCTTAAACCCTTACAGACCCAAACGTCCACCTTTAACCCTTAAAGACCCAAACGTCCACCTTTAACCCTTACAGACCCAAACGTCCACCTTTAACCCTTACAGACCCAAACGTCCACCTTTAACCCTTACAGACCCAAACGTCCACCTTTAACCCTTAAAGACCCAACGTCCACCTTTAACCCTTAAAGACCCAAACGTCCACCTTTAACCCTTAAAGACCCAAACGTCCACCTTTAACCCTTACAGACCCAAACGTCCACCTTTAACCCTTAAAGACCCAAACGTCCACCTTTAACCCTTACAGACCCAAACGTCCACCTTTAACCCTTACAGACCCAAACGTCCACCTTTAACCCTTACAGACCCAAACGTCCACCTTTAACCCTTACAGACCCAAACGTCCACCTTTAACCCAAAAAATGAATAAAAAAACCAACAAAATAATAAATAATGTGGAAAAAGTAAGCACAAAATTTGCTAAAGAAGCACCAAAATGAACAAAAATTGATAATAAATCATCAAAATAATAAGTAACATCAACAAAATAAGCTACAAACTGAACTAAACTGAAGAAGAAAATAAAAATAAAAACAAAAAAACAGATTAAAAAAATCTAAACATTGCTTCAGCAGTAAAACCAATGGAGTTGGATAAGTGCCAGTGAATGGACACATTGGGATAATAAAATGAACAAAAAGAAATGAAATACTTTACAAAATAATAAATAAATCGGAAAAAAAAAGAATTGACTAGAATGAAGTAAAAAAGGAAAAAAAAGCAGTTGAATTAACAAACAGAATAAAGTCATCAATAAAATGAGCAAAAATGAAAAATAAAACAAAACAAGAAGGAATTGAATAAAATAAAGTTGTAGATACTTTATGTTCATTTAATGATACATTTTACTGTAAAAGTCACTTTTTCTTCAGTTTTCTCTGTTTCTGACATCATAACCTTTGAATTTACTTTAATGAACATCACTGAATTAAATATAGAAAAATATAGGATTTATACTGAAAACATGGAAAATACAGACCATAATATTAGAATAAATGGAGATAGAAGAGTTGGAATTTGGGACATGAACAGTTGTGGGTGTTTAAGGGTTAAAACCAAACAAATGTGTGGAAGAAGACGACCATGTGACGGACGTGTCCTTCAAAGGTTCTGATGGAACCTGAGGACGTTTCAGATCCAGGTCCAGATGAACCCCTGGACCTGGAGGAACCCAACCCCTGGATCCAGAGGAACCCGACCCGTGGACCCAGAGGAACCCGACCCGTGGACCCAGACGAACCCGACCCGTGGACCTTTACGGCCTCTGCACATGAACCCAACTCATCTGACGTGGACTCCGTAAAAGCCGAAGCTCACCTGAAGTGGGTTCAGCCTCCGACCGTCTCCGTGGCAACCGTCCGTACACTTTCATCCCATGTTGGAGAAGCTGCAGCCGCTGGACCGTTTCATTCTGAAGCCGGTCTGGACCAGAGCAAGTCCATGAAGCGGCGTTGGGTTTGGGTTTGGTTTGGGACTGTGAAGGTCAGCGCCGCCGCAGAGCCTCGCTCTTATCTGATGAGTTGACGGCGAGGTGCGACAGTCACGCAACGCCGCAGAAGCTCACAAAAGACGCAAAAAACCAGCTGAAAACGCGTCTGTGCGGCCGTTTCAGTCGCAGATCTTCACTTTCCGCCTCCTCGTTTTAGGGGGAAATTGTTTGGCGAGCGTTTGGGAAAATGCAGCGGAGCCTTTTCAAACTGCAGAGGTAATTTCTGCTCATTTATGATAAAAAAAAAAAAGCGCTGCGGGTCACATGACGACACCATCATCTGTCTTTACAATCATCCCCATGCAGCGTCTGAGCCGTTTGTGTGTGAATCAAGGTGTCGGCGTCATGTGACCACGTGAAGAATGGCCCACTGCAACACTGTGATAAGCGTCCGGAGGCCCCGCCCCCCTCCCCCCCACCGCCCCCCCAGTCATTCAGTGTCAGCCTATTATTACCATAATCCTGTGGTTTGTGGTTATCAGCTGCAGACCTGCACAGGCTGGATCCGACAACCACCCCAAACACTCATTTAGAACCCAAACGACGTGGGAAACGACGCAGAACCACAACACGACAACACCGCCACGGAAACAAACAGCAGCCCGTTTCCCACCAGAGACCACGCAAACGGTGAGAAAAGTCCACACATTTAACACCAGAGATGTTTAGTTCAGGTTCATATTCACACCCATACGATCTGAAGTCAAATAATAACAGAATAAACTAAGAATTAGGACAAAAACTCACTTTAATCTATGTTTTAGTGAAAAAAATAACATGGAATTCTGAAAATATTTCCATTTACAAACTTAAATGTGAATAAAAACAAATATGAACCTGAAATATTTAAAGAAAATTAAGTGTAATTTTAACAATATTCTGCCTGTTATTAAACGTTTTGTACATGTTTTTATATAAATGATCAGTTAGACTGTTGAAATTGCACTTATTTTTCAGAAGAAATTTTGATTTTTTAAGGTTATTCATATTTTCATAATTTAATGTTATTTTTTGCACTAAACGTCCACTTGATCTCAAAAATTAACCTTTACCTTAAAATGACCTTTTTAAAGTGACATGAAAATGTTTTAAAATGATCCTTTAACAAAAACTGTGAATGACCTGAAATATCTACTGAAAAATAAGTGTCATTTTAACATTTTTCTGCCTATTGCTAAATGTTTTGTATGTGTTTTTAAGTGTATAAATGATTGGTTATATTGTTCAAATTCCATGTGTTTTTCTTTAGACATTTCCGGTTATTCACATTTTATTGTTAAAAGATTGTTTGTAAATGTACATATTTTCATAATTTAAGGTTATTTTTTGCACTAAAACATCAATTTGAGCTCAAAATTAACTTTGACCTTACAATGACCTTTTAAAATGACATGAAAATGGTTAAAAATGATCCTGTAACGAAAAATTCAAAGAACCTGAAATATCTACAGAAAATTAAGTGTAGTTTTAATGATTTTCTGCCTGTTACTAAATGTTTTGTATGTGTTTTTAAATGTATAAATGTTCAGTTATATTTTTACAATTCCATAAGTTTTTCTTTAGACATTTCAGATTATTCACATTTTATTGCTAAAAGATAGTTTGTAAATGCAAATATTTTCATAATTTAAGGTTATTGTTTGCACTAAAACGTCAATTTGAGCTCAAAATTAACCTTAAAATGACCTTTTTAAAGTGACATAAAAATGTTTAAAAATGATCCTTTAATAAAAACTGTGACTAACCTGAAATATCTACAGAAACATAAGTGTAGTTTTACCATCCTACCTCTGCTGAACTGTGTGTACTCACTCATATTTATCCAGGTGTTATTATTATACTTTCATATGTGTATTTATGTGCATCAGTAAAATGTCCTAAACTTAAACCTCATTTTACTGGAATTTTATCAAATGCTCAACGCGTCTATATGTAAGATAAAAAAGGTCATTTTAAAGTTAAGGTTAATTTTGAGCTCAAATTTACATTTTAGTGCAAAAAATAACATTAAATTATGAAAATATTTACAAATACAAACTATCCTTTAACAATAAGATGTGAAGAACGTGAAAAAAATGACATTTCTTGAGAAAAATAAGTGCAATTTTAACCATATTACACCTCAATTTATAAATACACATTTACAAAACATTTAATAAGAGGCAGAAAACTGTTGAAATTACACTTAATTTTCTTTAGACATTTCAGGTTCATATTTGTTCAGGTTAATCACATTTTATCGTTAAAGGTAAATATTTCCATAATTTATTGTTAATATTTTTTGCACTAAAACAAAGAGAAAAATGTGCAGTTATTATTTATAGGTTCTTATATGATTTGACTTTAGAACATATTGGTCTGACTGTGGAACCTGAACTAAACTGATTTTAACATCATCCATCATTAATATCTTCAGTGTAATTTTTTTATTTGTAATTTTCATCCCGTGGGCCGGATTGGACCCTTTTACAGCGAAATATGAAGAATTAAAGCAGAGACTAAGTTTAGTTTAGTCCAGTTTACATGTGTTAGGTTTGTTTACTGCTTAAGCTCCGCCTTCAGTCTACTGTTTTTATGGTTTTTATTGGTTGGATTTTTTTCTGTTGATCACAGATAGAACGTGCATTACAAATAAAACTTATTTCATTTGTTTTATTTTTTGTGGTCAATATGATATTTATGCAGATTTCTCATTTTTCTTCTTTAAAATCAAATCAAGCGACTTCATTCGTTTTACCTTAAAATGACACAGTTTCATTCAACGGAATTAAATTTAGTAACGTGACATTATCTTAAAAAAAAAAAAAAAAAAAGTGGTTAAAATCTGATTTCAGTCAATTAGTGTGTGCGTATAAATCTGCAGATTTTATTTATTTTTAAATTTTATATTTCTATTAAATCTGTCATGTTTTATTGCTGTTTATTGGACGTAGTTTTCATGTTTTTCTTCTTCGTCCAGTTCTGTGAAACTTGGGGGAAAAAAAAAAAAAAAAAAAAAAAAACAGTAATTGAATTTCCTTCAAGATCAGTTAAGTATTGATCTAAATGCTCTAAGTTATCTGTCGTTCTATTTTAACCATGAAGTCTGTTTTTATTAGACTGATATTTATCTTAGTTTCATGCGTTCACCTTCAGACTGAATTCTTTTATTTTAATTATCTGTGACCTTCTGTACATTATAAATTATTTTACTTTCATTAAATTATTCAGTTCATAAAAATACCTCTTTTTTTATTGGAACCACCCACAGTTTATTTATTTTTATTTATTTTCTTTTCCAACTAAATGAACTTAAACATTCATTCACCCAATAATGTGCCTGTGTTTAATAATGACACTGGTTTTAATTCATACTGAACTGGTTTTTGCTCTGATAATAAATCTGATGGGTGAGTTATTGAATTTGATCACTTATTGATCGCTGTGTGAATTAAAGTGTTAGTGGCTGCGGTCGGACGCGGTCGCTGCAGATCTGCATCAGGACCGTGTGGAGCGACAGTGACGGAGCGTTTCATTTAAGGTGGAATTTCCTCTGAATATAAATAACACGTTTGAAAGGCGTGAACTTAGCGTGTTGTTCTGCACACGCCACATGTGAACACGGTGCGTTGGCGTGTTGGACTCTGGAGGTTTGAGACGCTGCCGGAGGGTTTTCAAGGAACAGACCACGTCCCGCTACAGAGGACAAACCGGACGGGGGAGGGCGGGGCCATGGGGGGGGGTTTACAGCGTCCTGCGGATCACAATGACCTCCTTCAACAACATTTATTCTGCAACGTCTCATGGAATTTACACCAAAATTATTATTATTCTTCTTCTTTTGGGAGTATTTTATTATTTATTCTATTTATCTATGTTTTATGTAGTGGATTATTTCATGTTGCTATATAATATAATTTAATTTAAAGTATAACTGTATTATATTATTGTTTGATTTACATTTATGTCTTGTAGAATAACGTAGAATGACATTATGTCTCTTAATATTTGTGATTTCACTTTGTAACAAAATAATTACTGTATTTTTTGTGTATTTTTACATAATTATTTTTTCTCTAACGTTGCAATAAATGTGTCCTATATATACGTATATTAGCCTAATATAGTAAAAAATACATTGTAAATATATGAATGTATATGTGTATTGTTATTATTATTATTATTATTATTATTATTATTATTACTATTAAGTCATTCCATTAGGAGTATTTTATTATTTATTCTATTTATCTATGTTTTATGTAGTGGATTATTTTATGTTGCTATATAATATAATTTAATATAATGTATGAGTATTATATTATTGTTTGTTTTATTATATTTATGTCTTGTAAAATAACGTAGAATGACATTATGTCTTATTATTTGTGATTTCACTTTGTTGCAAAACAATGTGGGTTTTTTGTGTATTTTTATGTAATTTTTATTTTTTGTGTGTCTAATGGTGCAATAAATGTGACCTACATATACTAATATTATTCTAATATAGTAATAAAAACACATAGTAAAAATATAAATGATGTATTAATATTATTATAATAAACACTGGATTATTTGATGCAATGTAAAATAATATATAATTGTATTTTTTTATTGTTTGTGATTTCACTTTTATAAAAAAATTTTTTTTGTTATTTTTCATGCGTCATTTTTATATAATTTCATTTCTTTCTCTGCAATATTTATTGCACAATTATATTAGTCTAATAAAGTAATAAGTACATGGTAAAAACAATATAAAGGATGTATTATTACTATCATCCTTATTCAGGGATATCATAAAATAATTGGTTTTATTGCAATTTAATCAATATATTCAGTATTTATTGTGCTGTAATATATTTATTTTTATTAATGTTATATGTTTTTCTATTTTACTGTTATTTCTCTACATTTATTCACATTCATATATTAAACTGAACTTTGTGGTTTTGATATTAAACTAAATGTACAGCTGTGTAATGAATCTGTTAAATAAAATTTCTTAAATACTCTACTGACTAAAAATAATTTATCTAAAAATAATTTAACTAATGGTTTACTGTGATGCTTTTCTGTCTGTTTTCATTTTCTTCATTATGCAGTTTTTATGTTTCTGCTGTTTTTTTTTGTCTTTTTCATTTTGCTCATTAAACCTGAATCATTCATCATATTTTTCTGTTTTTCTGTTTTATTCTTTTTTTTTTCCATTTCCCCCCCCTTTTTTCAGTGTTTTTTTTTCCAGTTTTTGTTTTTTCTTTGTTTTTCTGTATCTTATCCTATTTTCTTTCAGTGTTTTTTTCTGTTTTCCTGTTTTTCTGTGTTTTTCTGTATTTTATCCTATTTTTTCAGTGTTTTTTCTGTGTTTTCCTGTTTTTGCGTTTCCAGTTTTTTTCTGTTTTTCCAGTTTTTTCCTGTGCTTTTTCCGTGTTTTTCTGTGTTTTTTCAGTTTATTCAGTGTTTTTTTTGTTTTTTCTGTGTTTTTCCTGTTTATTCTATACCTGCTGTCAGTTCATCTCTACCGTTTTCCATCCATCCTCTCCAGGTTTTCTCTTCTTCCTCGCCTTCACATCCTCATCTTCATCACTGACGAACAAACATCCAGAATGAGAAATGAGATGAGATGGAGGCGAACCACAGAACCCTGAAACGGTGACAAATAAACCCATACCATTAGATTTTTTATGTCAGACATCTGACTTTCACGGTGGATGTTTTGTCTGATTCACTGTAAAAAAACATTCCAAACACATTCTTTAATAAATGTGTAAAATTGATGCAGACTTTCCTTTATGTCTTTATTCATTTCAGTGCAAAGCGAGCACCGCCGTGGTTTTCTTCCTCAGATTAATGCTGATGTCTCATGTCTTTTCACCCAACGAGGCAGAAATTAGCCCCACATTAAAGCAGGCAGTTTGACCTTTGACCCCTGGGGCCCACACACATAATCGTTTGGAGCTGAATCAAACCATCTGGTGGAAACCAAACGCTCCCCTGAGGCGCCGGCGCCATCAATCACCCACAGGCGCTTTTTATCAGCGACGCACATTTCATTAGGGTTCAGCATGGGTGAACTCCAAATCCCATGATGCACTGTCACAGACTGGGGCTTCTGTCAGGGACACAAATGAGTTGGATTTTCACACAGTCTGGTGTCTTCATTTGCATTATTTCAATCTGTTTTAGATTTTAGAAAAAATGATCATTTTATTTATGTTTTGAGGAAATCTGCTGATAGTTCACTAAACAGCGCCCTCTATTGCATTTTAATGTTATCGCACTATTCCAAAGGAAACAATTAGAAATTTAATGGTTATGAAATATCAGAGAGTCACAGAAAGAACCAGAGGAGCTAAAATCACTACATAATCTGAATTTGATCAACAGAAACTCAAAGATAAGGTGCTAACTAGCATTAGCTCATTTAGCATGCAGTTGTTAGTGAATAAATATGTTATTAATATTTACTTTAAGTTCGGTGGCTGAATAAATATAATAACTACATGGTAGAAACACCAATAAGACTGGGTTCAGATGTTTGCATTGTTTGATAATAACTGTGCGCTAAGCTAACATTAGCATTTAGCATTAACCCTTTCATGCATACTGGTCACTACAGTGGACAGTTCTTCTCCAGCTCTTCTCTTGTATATTCATGGATTTTGTTGTTTTAGTTCCATATCAGCCGATACAGTGGACACTTATGCATCATCCCACAATACATTTTAACCCATACCATTACTGTAAAATGTGTTGAATCAATTGTTAATTGTTATTAGCTTGTAATCAACAGTTTTTTTAATCAAAAAGGTTTTTTTTTGCATATTGTCTGCAGGAAGTTAATAAGTATTAGAGTATGTTAAAATGTGAGAAAACATCAGATTAGCTGCATGAAAAATGTTTTTATTTCATAGTTTTCACACAGTTTATCACTTTCTGATGATGGGTTTTAAATACATGTTTTTTTTGTTTCAAAAATTGGTGTCCAACTGAGTGGACATTTTTGTAACGATATGAAAAATAGGTTTATAAAAAAATTTCAGTCGCATTGTTTTTTTCATGCCTAAAGAGGAATAAAAACACTCAGGAAAAAAACTCAACTAAGGTTCTCATAATTCATGCATGAAAGCGTTAATGATAGTTTTCATTAGTATTCTTTATTGAAAATAAGTCTAAATATGAATCCTTTCCATCTGAATTTCTCTGACATTTCATAACTTATTTTGGATATTTAGCTTTGCTTCATTGAAAACATCTGCTCTACATATTTGACAGATCATTTAGATATAAAACGTCATAAAGTCCCAGTCACAATAAAAAGAGTAAACTGTACAATAGAAAGAGCAGCATCTAGTGGCTGTCAGCGGTATTACAACTTAAATTCACTAGAACATTGGCTTCCATTTGGAGCTGAGGTCTCTGTCCTTCACAAAAAACAATGGAAGAAACTGTCCATCTATCTACACACATCCTCAAACAAAAATACAAAAATCACATTATTAATAGCCAGTTGATCAGCTCCATCTGTGGGACCTGGACCTGGATCTAGATCTGGACCAGGACCTTTTCCACCCTCTCCATGACAGGAGTAAACAGGAGTAAATACACATCTGACAACTGAGATCAGAGACGGAGCAGCGAAGAAACATCTGACAATCTGATCAGTGATTGGTAATTACAGCTGTCAATCATGTAGTCAACCCGCCTACCTGTCTGAAAACACCCATGATTGGACAAGGTCTGGACATGACATTTTCTACAGCGTGAAAACAAGGAAGCTGAATTATGATGCTATGATATATGAATCTATGTTTGTATTTTATTCTGTTATTTAGGTTTTATCTATTCTTCTGTATTTATATTTATTTATTTTTTACAGTTGTTCTATGTCTTAATTTATTCTCGTATTTTACTCTGTTATTTTGTTGTTGTTTTTTTCTGTACAGCACTTTGGTCCACTGCGGTAGTTTTAAAGTGCTTTAGAAATATAGATGGATTGGATATGCTGAAAGGTAATATACACTGCAGCTTCAACTGTGTCATTTTGGTGGTTTTTTTTATTTTAATGCGTTTTATTCTCATTTTTTTGTCAATTTATTTCGATTCAATATATTTAATTGTTGTTCACAGCCATAAAACTGATCTGACTGAAATCAAACCTTGATTTTATTACACAAAATATCTAATTTTCTTTCTTTTTTCATTGCAATTGTTTTAAGTGTCCAAGAAAGTGTTGGACATGGGGCAGCCATGGCTCAGGTGGTAGAGCAGGTCGTCCAATAACCGAAGGGTTGGCGGTTCAAATCCCGCTCTATCCTAGTCAGTCCGTTGTGTCCTTGGCCAAGACACTTCACCCTCCTTGCCTCCAGTGTCACTCAAACTGGTGTATGTATGAATGCGTATGAATGTTTGGTGGTGGGAGGGGCTGTAGGCGCGAATTGACAGCCACGCTTCTGTCAGTCTGCCGCTGCCCCCCCCAGGGCAGCTGTGGATACAGATGTAGTTTACCACCACCAGAGGGGGAATGTGAGAGCGAATGAATGTAAAGCGTTTTGGGTGTCTAGAAAAGCGCTATATACAATCCAATCCATTATTATTGTTATTATTATTATTAAAATTCTTTAAAACCTTTGTTCAAACAAGGAAGATAAGATTAAATAAGATAATGTATACTTTATTTATCCCCCAAATTCAGTGACATAAGTAGTAACAACAATAAATAACTGTGGTTTTGTGGGTTTTTCAGTGATCATAAACACTTCAGTTTCAGTAATCTCCTGAAAAAAAAAAAAAAAAAATTAACCCGTTTCAGGTCCAGATAGGTTTTCTCTGATCTCATGGCATCATCTAAGATCTAACCTCTGCAGAACATCCGAAAATAATTTTTAAAAAAGTCGTGTGAAAAGTCATATTAAAGTAGTGTTAAAAATCATGTTAAAGTCACGTTAAAGTTATGTCAAAGTTGTTTTAAAAATCCTGATTAAGTCATTAAAGTTGTGTTACAAATCATAATAAAGTTGTGCTGAAGTCATTGTAAAGTTATGTCAAAAGTCATATTAAAGTCATGCTGAAGTCATATTAAAGTCATATTAAAGTCATGTTAAAATCATTAAAATCATGTTAGTCATGTTAAAATCATTAAAATCATGTTAAAGTCATGTTAAAATATTAAAATCATGTTAAAGTCATGTTACAATCATATTAAAATCATGTAAAAGTTATGTTAAAATCATTAAAATCATGTTGAAGTCATACTAAAGTCACGTTAAAATCATGTTAAAGTCATGTTAAAATCATTAAAATCATGTTAAAGTCATACTAAAGTCATGTTAAAGTCATGTTAACGTCAAAATCATGTTAGTGTCATGTTAAAATCATTAAAATCATGTTAAAGTCATGTTAAAGTCATGTTAAAATCATTAAAATCATGTTAAAGTCATACTAAAGTCATGTTAAAGTCATGTTAAAATCATTAAAATCATGTTAACATCATTAAAATCATGTTAAAATCCTATTAAAGTCATTAAAATGATGTTAAAGTCATATTAAAATCATGCTAAAGTCATGTTAAAATTGTATTAAAGTCATATTAAAATCATTAAAGTCATGTTAAAATCCTGTTCAGAGGCTGAATTTGGACTAAACCTGCCAGAACCTGTTCATGAAAGCAGTTCCAGTGTCGAACTCACCGTTCCGATGTGACGTGTTGCGTGTTCTCCAGGTTTGTGATGAAACTCATCCATGTACAGTGGGTTTGAACCACAGGAATGTGCTGAACCGCCTTTAACCTGCATTTGGACCCAAAGTCATTGTGTTAAAAACAACCAACTGTGAAAGAGTCTTTGTGCGTGGACGTGAACACATTACAGTATTTATCTGTATTTACTCTAACTGTGTTTGAGGTGAACGCTGGGTCACATTTAAAACCAGAGCAGGAACGTACAAGAGAAACCACTGAAAACACACACAGCCGAATTATTCAAGTAGAATTAAATAAACCATAAGAACACCACCAGCAGAGGATCAGTGATGTGGTTTGGACAGGATCTGCATCTACATGTATATACGTTCATCTGCGGAACATAGAACCACTGTCACCCATAAAGCTGCAGTACGTTTGTTTTCAGACACATTCTTCTTTTTTAGTCCTCTTTAACCACCTCTGACCAGGTTCATGAGTCCCTGCTACACTATCAAAAAGAAGTCACATCATTTTATAAGAAGAGGGAAAAATACTTGATTACAACTTTATGGGCGACAGTGTACATATGTGAGCGTGTGTTACTGGTATTTTAGATTTAATTAATATTTTAGGTTGAAATACTCACTTTTATGATTAAATAAACATGTTTTTCTTTATTTTATGTCTACTATGAGGTGTTGATACACTGCATTTTAACCACCTCAGCTGCAGTCTCGTGCACCTCGACATCCAACGTACTGATGTATAGATGCATGTATGTATTTATATTTTTTAAATATTTATTTATTTGCACATCATAGGGATGTAACAATATGAAAATTTCATCACAGTTACTGTGACCAAAATTATCACGGTTATTATTATCATGGTATTGTTGAAATTGTGCACAAAATGTTCAAAAAGTACTAATACACACACTGAAATAATTTAAGCAAGCTGTAGTTTTAAATAAATAAATAAATAAATAATAATTGGCTCAATGTCCCTTCTGTTGCAGATAGGGATGGGAATCGAGAACCGGCTCTTTTTGAGAACCGGTTCCCAGTAGCTCGATTCCTTGGAATCGTTTGCCTGCCTGCTTAACGATTCTGCTCATCGATTCCACCTTCGTTGTGCATGCGTGATGACGTCACACGTATACCGCATTGTTTTGGTCAGAACGTAGCCAACATGGAGCTGAGGCAGAAATGGTCCAAACAGACCACCCCAGGTCCACTGGAACACTGTCAAAGCTTCCATGTCTTCAGATGGGTGGAATCCCTCCAATATCCTCAAACATTTGTCCACAGCATGTGATTCATTTACAGGAATGTCACATATTTGATTCTCTACTTAGCGACGCTTGTGAATGTAGCGGCAGAGTGAACGCCAGGCCGGTTCTGGTGCGGACAACAAACGTCGTAACTCCTCAAATACAAGTTTCCGAAGGTAAGAAGGGAAAGGAAATGAGGTGCACAACAAGCCCAGCCGAGTCGAACCGGTTCCACGTAGTAGAAATGCGGCAATAGAGGAATAAGTCAAGAGTCTTTAGTTTCACTTTCACCGCACACCCCCCCGCCCCCGAACCGGCCCGGCGTCATCTGTTCTTATTATTTGTACATACTGTATATGTTCTATTTTCTGTGCAGATGGAAATATAAAAGACAGTTAATGCAAACACACCTGTTTGTACTCTTTTATTCCCTCAGCCAATGAGAATCGATAAGAGAATCAATAAGGAATCAGATCAATAAGCAATATCGATAATGGAATCGGAATCGTTAGATTCTTAGCGATTCCCATCCCTAGTTGCAGAAACATTCACATATTAACCCTTAGTGGTCTGAGTCTATTCTGTCTGTTTTTCAGTCCTTTTGATTTGGCCTTTATATACTATAGAAACAAATGTTTACTATACCCATGTTTGGATCTGTTTTTTCAGCACAACTTCATCTAGATCATCTGTCAATTATTTTTTCACTTTAACCTACTATAAAAACATAAAAGGACAAAAAACACAAAAAAATATAAAGTCCGATTTGAAAAATATCTTTAATTTATTGCATAAATAACACACAGATGCTTAACGAACCTTTTCACAGACTTTAAAAGTGAATACTGATTCCGAATATTAGGTATATACAGTTAAAATTGTAATAAATTAAAACTATACTCAAATATTTGACATAAAAGCAGATCTTTACATTAGTTTTTTTTCCCCTAAGTGTGGTAATCAAACACAGTTATCATGAGACTTAGAATTTAAACAGTAATACTAATCGTCTGTAATTTTACTGTGGTTTATCGTTATACTGGTAATCGTTACATCTCTAGCACATCACAAAACAGCAAGAGAAAAAAAAACAAAACCATTCAAACAAGTAACATTATAGTGCAGGAGAGGTTAGAAGTCAAAACAGGCTTATATGAATACCTCCCCAGAAATGAATACACAGGAAAAAAAAAAGAAAAAAGAATTAAAAAACACAACATAACTGAAATAATAAACTAAAGTCAAAACAATAAAAATGCAAATCAAATTATAAATCATCATGTACAAGTCAAATGAATGAATGAATTCCAGTCCTTTTCAGATGCTTTTTAAACAATGATAAAGAAGATGGACTGAAGTTCAGGTCGTAGATTATTCCACAGATTTGGTCCACGATATTTTAATATATGGACAGATAGATGTGCTTTATTGATGCCAGGGAAATAACAATGCAGCAGCAACAGGAAACAGTAAAAAAACATAAATAAACAAAATAAAAAAAAAAACCTGGGTAATAATGAAACTGTAACGTTGCCTTCAGGTACTATCAGGAAGATGAACTTTTCCATTTGTGAAAGCATTGATTATCATTGGCCGTTAATTTCTCATTGCCCTCCGCCGTGTTGAAAAGGTCAAAGGTCATTTTCATCTGTATCAAACTCTTCTCAGGTCTCCAGGGGAAAATATATGTGTGTGTGTGCGCGTGGGGGGGGGGGGGCGCAATTTTTGAACAGTTTTCGAGTTCATAACTAGTATTTAGCATAATACTAGCGCACATGAAGGCAGGATAAGGTCCAAATCTAATCTGTAATGCTCAGTATGATGAAGGTGCAAAGTGACATTTAACCCTGCTACAATAACAAAAGCATTTGAACGCAACACACTTGTAATTTCGAGTTCAGTAAGTGGAAAGTTTCATCTTCCCGATAGCACCTGAAGGCAGCATAAGTGCAGAGTTGGTTTATGAAGGTTAGTTATTGTACAGAGAAAAGGAAAGTAGATCATCCCTTTACTCACCTGTTAAAGCAGACCTCCACCTGCTGGACCTCCACCTGTTGGACCTCCACCTGCTGGACCTCCACCTGCTGGACCTCCACCTGTTGGACCTCCACCTGTTGGACCTCCACCTGCTGGACCTCCACCTGTTGGACCTCCACTGAACTGGGCTCCTGGCGGTTCCGCTGGCCTTCTGGAGGAGCTCAGACTGTTGAGCTGCTTCAGGTTTTCCGGCCACATTTTTCCTGCGACTTTAACCAGATGCTGTTTTATTAAATCGGCATCTGAGAAACATTTTACACGTTGAATAATGCGTTTATCCGCCTCGTAGCTGGCGATACTAGCGTTTTGTTGGGCTTTGATAGCATGCGGAGCTAACAGGCTAGCGGCCTTTAGCTTAACTTCCTGTTCTCTCGCGACGCCAGGACAATACGTATAAGTTAGATGTTTGGTTTCATAGTGTCTTCGTAGATTATAGTTTTTAATCACTGCAACAGTTGGACTTTAAATTGCAAAGCCACATTTCCTCCTTCACTTATTTAAAGACATTAATGTTACCACCGCTTCTAGACGCTTCCAGCCCTAGGCGCCATCTTAGCTCTCTCCTGGTTCTATCATTTTATTGGCTGGCACCTGGCAAAGCTTTCCTGTGATTGGCCTATTTATCAGTGAGCCCGCCTTGTTTAGGACAGTAGCTCCATCTACTGTTAAAACTGAGAACTACACCACAGTCTGGTTCACAGACCACAGGTGTCAAACGTGCGGCCCGGGGACCAGATCCGGTCCGCCACAGGGTCCAGTCTGAGCCATAGGATGGATTTACGGAAGACACAAATGACACTGAAGATATGAACAGTGGAGGATGTTCACGTCATTTTAGTTCAGGTTCCACATACAGATGTCAGTCAAACACTGTCACATTCAACCCAGAAAGAATGAAAACAGACCATTTTCTTTTTGTTTTAGTTAAAAAAACATAAAATTACATGAAAATGTTTATATTAAAAAACTGTTATTTTACAAAAAAAAAGCGAATAACCTGAAATGTCTTAAGATAAGTAAATGCAATTGTACCAATATTCTGCCTGTTATTAAATGTTTAGTGTATTTGTAATGCACATGTGTACATGATAAACTGATAAACTGAGGCAGAATATTGTTAAAATTGCAGTTGTTTTTCTAAAGACGTTTCCAGTTGTTCATGTTATTCAGATTTTTGTAGGTGTAAACATTATCATAGTTTAATTGTACTTTTTTCACTCTTATTCTTTTACTGGTCTGGCCCACTGCAGATCAGACTGGGCTGAATGTGGAACTGAACTAAAAGGAGTTTGACAGCCCTGTCATATACTATATTCTATTAATTTTTTAGGAATATTATGAGGCCATTTTTACTCATCGTAGAACACAAACTGTGCTAACTTTAAAGGTCACATTTAATGAAAAAATATTAATTTTTCACTACTTTTATTACATGTCAGAGTGTCTAATAGTCCAACTAGAAAAGCACTCAGAGAGCGCAGACCTCCGCCAAAGCAGATCAGCACCCCCCCCCCCCCCCCCCCAGTCACCACCAAAATTTAATCATTTGTTCCTTGTGCCAGTATCAACATTTACTGAAAATTTCATCAAAATCCATCCATAACTTTTTCAGTTATGTTGCTAACTAACAAACAAACCCTGGCAAAAACAGAACCTCCTTGGTGGAGATAGTAATTATTTAAATAACCTGCACATTCTTTCTTATTGGGAGGTGTTTCTTAATAATGCTGTATATGTTTTCTTTTACATGCATATATATGTATATCTTGACAGACTTTTTAGTTGCTGTTTTCTTTGCAATTTCTATATTTCTTCTTCAATTAAATATTTAAGCCATCTGTTACTGTGGCATTATTTTTACTTAATTGCATATTTTACATGCTTACACGCTGTATAATTTGCTTTTTATTTGTCCCATTAAGTTAGAACACTTGTAAGCATCTACCATGTAGCCCTGACTGTAGGAAAATTATTACAATTACAAAATAAATATCAGTAAAAAAGCATGTATATTTGCATTTGGAGTAAAGTATGTTGGTCATCCCTAAATGACATAAAACCAGACACTGCTCATAAACTGACCCACAACGCAGCTTAAATTAAATATTTTTACTGTTTTATTGTCAAAAACATGTACTCAAATATTTAAGAAAATAAATTACCAAATGACTTAAACAGGAAATAAAAGGAATGAGTCCAAATATATAAATACAACAGTTCATCGAAGGCAGCAGCGCCACATTCAGCTGCTTTTGTCATGAAAAAAACAAAAAACTGTACATACAAATATTTACAACAACCAAAAAGACAGACAAAATGTTTTTTTTCTTTGTTTTTTTTTTTACAAAATGACAGATGAGTTTAGGAATAAAAAATATAAAATCTCTTCTTTTGTTCTGATGAAATGTGGAGAAAATACACAGAATATTTACACAGAACCGTCACAGTCGAGGACAAAGAAAGTGGATTTTTGGACAAATATGGGATGAATCTCCTCTGTCGATGTGGCTGAAATATGGGACAGGATTTAGTCTGGGACTCGTGCACGTGTTCGTCTGGGACTCGTCCACGTCTTCGTCTGGGACTCGTCCACGTGTTCGTCTGGGACTCGTGCACGTGTTCGTCTGGGACTCGTGCACGTGTTCGTCTGGGACTCGTCCACGTGTTCGTCTGGGACTCGTCCACGTCTTCGTCTGGGACTCGTGCACGTGTTCGTCTGGGACTCGTGCACGTGTTCGTCTGGGACTCGTCCACGTGTTCGTCTGGGACTCGTGCACGTGTTCGTCTGGGACTCGTGCACGTGTTCGTCTGGGACTCGTCCACGTGTTCGTCTGGGACTCGTGCACGTGTTCGTCTGGGACTCGTGCACGTGTTCGTCTGGGACTCGTCCAGGCGTCAGTGTCTTATCCGTGTCCCTGCAGCGCCGACGCCGTGTTGTGCTTGATGCCGTTGTCATAGAAACAGTCCTCGTTGATGATGGAGGCCATGCTGTGGACGCTGTAGTCCCGCTCCAGGAGGCCGCTCAGCTCCAGGAGGCTCCTCCTCTTCCTCTGCTCCTCCTCCTCCTCCTCGGTGTTGAACTTCAGCCTCTGCAGCTGCGCCTCCAGATCTCCGGTCAGCGAGCACAGCCGGCTCCGCCCCCCCTCAGCGACCTCCTGAGGGGAGGGGGCGTGGCTGGGCAGCGGGGGCTCCGAGCAGGTTTCCGAGGCGGGTCGGTGGCTGTTGCCGTGGTGACGCGCCGTCCTGTGGGCGTCGTGGCGCCGGCGCTGCTGTCTCCGCCTCCTCTCGGCCGTGGACGGTCTGGACCTCCTCAGGGAGGCGGAGGGGGCGTGGTCTCTGAGAACAGTACGCAGAGCTCGGAGAACCACCGCCTTCGAATCCAGACCGCTGAAACAGAACCAGAACCAGATTAAGACCAGGACCGACATCAGGTACTTCATGAGCATCGAACCAGAACCACCGAAAAAAACCAGATACAGCCCAAAGATCCCAAAGGTAAGAACATGGACGTCATATGTCCATAAGAAATACATAAAGTGGTAAAAAGTGCAATAAAAGACCAATATGCTTTCATTTGTTCATCTGTTTTTGACGTTTCATCTGTTTTTGACGTTTCATCTGTTTTTGACGTTTCATCTGTTTTTGACGTTTCATCTGTTTTTGACGTTTCATCTGTTTTTGACGTTTCAACAAAGTAAAGTGATTAGATTTTTTTGGTTTTCTTATTAAGTCAGACATAAAAGTAAAACAAAAAGTCACAAAAAATGTAGAAAGAGATGCTAAAAACAAGCAAAAAATCCACAAATGTTAAAGAGACACGCGATAAACAATGAAAAACTCAAACAGGTTGAAGAGAAAAGAAAGGACAGTTTCACAGACAAAGTAAAAACAGGACAGACGTTCACAGACACTTCAAAAAAAAAACAGGTCACAAACGTACAGAGAAACGAAAAGAGAAAAGCAAGATCAAATGGCCTGGGTTAGACCTGGTCTAATTAGAACTGGTCTAGTTTGGACCTGGTTTCATTAGCCCTGGTGGTCCTTCAGTCGGTACCTGCTGCACAGCTGGAAGACGGTCTCGGGTCGACCCTCGGACTCGGACCGGCTGTGGACCAGTTCCCACGTACACGGGTTCTCCGCACCTGAAAACACACCAACCAACCAGGTTCATCCAGGTCAAAGCTGAAGCCCCGCCCACATTCACCAACCAGGTTCATCCAGGTCAAAGCTGAAGCCCCGCCCACATTCACCAACCAGGTTCATCCAGGTCAAAGCTGAAGCCCCGCCCACATTAACCAACCAGGTTCATCCAGGTCAAAGCTGAAGCCCCGCCCACATTAACCAACCAGGTTCATCCAGGTCAAAGCTGAAGCCCCGCCCACATTAACCAACCAGGTTCATCCAGGTCAAAGCTGAAGCCCCGCCCACATTCACCAACCAGGTTCATCCAGGTCAAAGCTGAAGCCCCGCCCACATTCACCAACCAGGTTCATCCAGGTCAAAGCTGAAGCCCCGCCCACATTCACCAACCAGGTTCATTCAGGTCAAAGCTGAAGCCCCGCCCACATTCACCAACCAGGTTCATCCAGGTCAAAGCTGAAGCCGCCCGCCTTAACCAACCAGGTTCATCCAGGTCAAAGCTGAAGCCCCGCCCACATTCACCAACCAGGTTCATCCAGGTCAAAGCTGAAGCCCCGCCCACATTCACGCCTCCCGTTTCCATGGCGTTGGGTCCACCTCCACATGTGTAAGTCAAAAACACCAGAACCATCTACTGATCGGACCTGTTTAATTCCTGCTGACCCACGAAAAACTATCAATACATGGAAATAATTCATGTCAAATACAGTTATTCATCTGTTCATGGTCAGCACACATGACCATATTTGGACGTTCCCATGGAAACACTGTCATCTTCTTTCTTTTTTCTTTTATTCCTGTGGATTAATGTGCCACGTTTACATGATCTATGATCAAATGTAATGGAACATTCCACCCTGTTCCTCTAATTTCAACCCTGTCGAAGGGAAGGGAGATTTCAAAAGTTGATTCATTTAATAAAATTGAAATCATCTGAAATTAAATGACTATTTAATTCGATGTCACACAACAGGAGCAGGACGGTGGCGTCTGATTGGCTACGGACCTGTGATGTCAGCCGGTCGGACCTGCACGGCGGAGACCGGGATTAACCAGCGGAACCTGAAGGGGTCCGGATCAGCTGAGCGTGAGGCGGTCTGAAAACAGAACCGACACAGAGGGTTAGAACCGGGTCTGAACCGGGTCTGAGGCAGAACCTGCAGGCGTTCTGGACCATGATGCAACACTTCTCACCATCCTCTTCTTCAGTTTGTTGTGGCGGTAGATCAGGACGACGGCACGCTGGAACACTGCACGCAAACACACGACAGCGGGTTAAACCACGGTCAGTGAACACAACATCTGCACCATATGAAAACTGTTGTGTGGGGTCAAACATACGGCCCGTGGACCAGAACCGGCCGCTAAAGGGTCCGGTCCGGTCCACGAAATGTAGAAAATACACTGAAGGTATGAACCGTCATCTAAAGTGGATCAGAACCAGAAGAATCTGAACAGAATCAACTATAAATAATAACAAATACACACGTTTGTCTTTGTTTCAGAATAAAAAGGAACATTACATGAACTTTAATTTACAAACTCTAACCTGAACAAATATGAACAGAAATTTAAAAAAAAGAGAAATCAGTGTCATTTTACCAGTATTCAGCTTCAGTTTATCATTTATACGTGTTCATTAGAACGCACAGATACAGTTTATCTACAAATATATAAAACATTTAAGAACAGACTGAATACTGGAACTATTACACTGATTTATTCAGATCACTTTCAGATCGAACTTACAACAGCAGAGTAGGGCCACATCCGAAAAAAACACTTGTCACTAGAGAATAAAGTCGTTATTTAATGAGAATAAAGTCGTTATTTAATGAGAATAAAGTCGTTATTTAATGAGAATAAAGTCGTTATTTAATGAGAATAAAGTCGTATCCACTCATCGCATAATGTAGAACCTAAATAATGACTTTATTCTCGTTAATTAATGAGTTTTTTAAAACTACTACTTTACTCTCGTTAAACAATGTTTGTTTGTGTGTGTGTGTGTTTGTGTGTTTGTTTGTGTGTGTGTGTGTTTGTGTGTTTGTTTGTGTGTGTGTTTGTTTGTTTGTTTGTGAACTGACCGAACAGTGTGTGTGTGTTTGTGTGTTTGTTTGTGTGTGTTTGTTTGTTTGTTTGTGTGTTTGTGAACTGACCGAACAGTGTGAGTGTGTGTTTGTGTGTGTGTTTGTTTGTTTGTGAACTGACCGAACAGTGTGAGTGTGGGTTTGTGTGTGTGTGTTTGTGTGTTTGTTTGTGTGTGTGTTTGTTTGTTTGTTTGTGAACTGACCGAACAGTGTGTGTGTGTGTGTGTGTGTGTTTGTGAACAGACCGAACAGTGTGTGTGTGTTTGTTTGTGTGTGTTTGTTTGTGTGTTTGTGAACTGACTGAACAGTGTGTGTGTTTGTGTGTGTGTTTGTGTGTGTGTTTGTGAACAGACCGAACAGTGTGAGTGTGGGTTTGTGTGTGTGTGTGTGTGTGTTTGTGAACAGACCGAACAGTGTGAGTGTGGGTTTGTGTGTGTGTTTGTGTGTTTGTGAACAGACCGAACAGTGTGAGTGTGGGTTTGTGTGTGTGTTTGTGAACAGACCGAACAGTGTGAGTGTGTGTGTGTTTGTTTGTGTGTGTTTGTTTGTTTGTTTGTGTGTTTGTGAACTGACTGAACACTGTGTGTGTTTGTGTGTGTGTTTGTTTGTGTGTTTGTGAACAGACCGAACAGTGTGAGTGTGGGTTTGTGTGTGTGTTTGTGAACAGACCGAACAGTGTGAGTGTGGGTTTGTGTGTGTGTGTGTTTGTGAACAGACCGAACAGTGTGAGTGTGGGTTTGTGTGTGTGTGTGTGTTTGTGAACAGACCGAACAGTGTGAGTGTGGGTTTCTGTGTGTGTGTGTGTGTGTTTGTGAACAGACCGAACAGTGTGAGTGTGGGTTTGTGTGTGTGTTTGTGTGTTTGTGAACAGACCGAACAGTGTGAGTGTGGGTTTGTGTGTGTGTGTTTGTGAACAGACCGAACAGTGTGAGTGTGGGTTTGTGTGTGTGTTTGTGAACAGACCGAACAGTGTGAGTGTGTGTGTGTGTGTGTGTTTGTGAACACTGAACAGTGTGAGTGTGTGTGTGTTTGTGTGTTTGTGAACAGACCGAACAGTGTGAGTGTGGGTTTGTGTGTGTGTTTGTGTGTTTGTGAACAGACCGAACAGTGTGAGTGTGGGTTTGTGTGTGTGTTTGTGTGTTTGTGAACAGACCGAACAGTGTGAGTGTGGGTTTGTGTGTGTGTTTGTGTGTTTGTGAACAGACCGAACAGTGTGAGTGTGGGTTTGTGTGTGTGTGTGTTTGTGAACAGACCGAACAGTGTGAGTGTGGGTTTGTGTGTGTGTTTGTGAACAGACCGAACAGTGTGAGTGTGGGTTTGTGTGTGTGTGTGTTTGTGAACAGACCGAACAGTGTGAGTGTGGGTTTGTGTGTGTGTGTTTGTGTGTTTGTGAACAGACCGAACAGTGTGAGTGTGGGTTTGTGTGTGTGTGTGTTTGTGAACAGACCGAACAGTGTGAGTGTGGGTTTGTGTGTGTGTGTGTGTGTGTTTGTGAACAGACCGAACAGTGTGAGTGTGGGTTTGTGTGTGTGTTTGTGAACAGACCGAACAGTGTGAGTGTGGGTTTGTGTGTGTGTGTGTGTGTGTGTTTGTGAACAGACCGAACAGTGTGAGTGTGGGTTTGTGTGTGTGTTTGTGTGTTTGTGAACAGACCGAACAGTGTGAGTGTGGGTTTGTGTGTGTGTTTGTGAACAGACCGAACAGTGTGAGTGTGGGTTTGTGTGTGTGTGTGTTTGTGTGTTTGTTTGTGTGTGTGTTTGTTTGTTTGTTTGTGAACCGACCGAACAGTGTGTGTGTGTTTGTGTGTTTGTTTGTGTGTGTTTGTTTGTTTGTTTGTGTGTTTGTGAACTGACTGAACAGTGTGTGTGTTTGTGTGTGTGTTTGTTTGTTTGTTTGTGAACAGACCGAACAGTGTGTGTGTGTGTGTTTGTTTGTGTGTGTTTGTTTGTTTGTTTGTGTGTTTGTGAACTGACTGAACACTGTGTGTGTTTGTGTGTGTGTTTGTTTGTGTGTTTGTGAACAGACCGAACAGTGTGAGTGTGGGTTTGTGTGTGTGTTTGTGAACAGACCGAACAGTGTGAGTGTGGGTTTGTGTGTGTGTGTGTTTGTGAACAGACCGAACAGTGTGAGTGTGGGTTTGTGTGTGTGTGTGTGTGTTTGTGAACAGACCGAACAGTGTGAGTGTGGGTTTCTGTGTGTGTGTGTGTGTGTTTGTGAACAGACCGAACAGTGTGAGTGTGGGTTTGTGTGTGTGTTTGTGAACAGACCGAACAGTGTGAGTGTGGGTTTGTGTGTGTGTTTGTGAACAGACCGAACAGTGTGAGTGTGGGTTTGTGTGTGTGTTTGTGAACAGACCGAACAGTGTGAGTGTGGGTTTGTGTGTGTGTTTGTGTGTTTGTGAACAGACCGAACAGTGTGAGTGTGGGTTTGTGTGTGTGTTTGTGTGTTTGTGAACAGACCGAACAGTGTGAGTGTGGGTTTGTGTGTGTGTGTTTTGTGAACAGACCGAACAGTGTGAGTGTGGGTTTGTGTGTGTGTTTGTGTGTTTGTGAACAGACCGAACAGTGTGAGTGTGGGTTTGTGTGTGTGTTTGTGTACAGACCGAACAGTGTGAGTGTGGGTTTGTGTGTGTGTGTTTGTGTACAGACCGAACAGTGTGAGTGTGGGTTTGTGTGTGTGTGTGTGTTTGTGAACAGACCGAACAGTGTGAGTGTGGGTTTGTGTGTGTGTGTGTTTGTGAACAGACCGAACAGTGTGAGTGTGGGTTTGTGTGTGTGTTTGTGAACAGACCGAACAGTGTGAGTGTGGGTTTGTGTGTGTGTGTGTGTGTGTGTGTGTGTGTTTGTGAACAGACCGAACAGTGTGAGTGTGGGTTTGTGTGTGTGTGTGTGTTTGTGGAACAGACCGAACAGTGTGAGTGTGGGTTTGTGTGTGTGTGTGTGTGAACAGACCGACAGTGTGAGTGTGGGGTTTGTGTGTGTGTGTGTTGTGAACAGACCGAACAGTGTGAGTGTGGGTTGTGTGTGGTGTGTGTTTGTGAACAGACCGAACAGTGTGAGTGTGGGTTTGTGTGTGGTGTTTGTGAACAGACCGACAGTGTGAGTGTGGGTTTGTGTGTGTGTTTGTGAACAGACCGAACAGTGTGAGTGTGGGTTGTGTGTGTGTGTGTTTGTGAACAGACCGAACAGTGTGAGTGTGGGTTTGTGTGTGTGTTTGTGAACAGACCGAACAGTGTGAGTGTGGGTTTGTGTGTGTGTTTGTGTGTTTGTGAACAGACCGAACAGTGTGAGTGTGGGTTTGTGTGTGTGTTTGTGAACAGACCGAACAGTGTGAGTGTGGGTTGTGTGTGTGTGTTTGTGAACAGACCGAACAGTGTGAGTGTGGGTTTGTGTGTGTGTGTTTGTGAACAGACCGAACAGTGTGAGTGTGGGTTTGTGTGTGTGTGTGTGTTTGTGAACAGACCGAACAGTGTGAGTGTGGGTTTTGTGTGTGTGTGTTTGTGAACAGACCGAACAGTGTGAGTGTGGGTTTTGTGTGTGTGTTTGTGAACAGACCGAACAGTGTGAGTGTGGGTTTGTGTGTGTGTTTGTGTGTTTGTGAACAGACCGAACAGTGTGAGTGTGGGTTTGTGTGTGTGTTTTGTGAACAGACCGAACAGTGTGAGTGTGGGTTGTGTGTGTGTTGTGTTTGTGAACAGACCGAACAGTGTGAGTGTGGGTTTGTGTGTGTGTTGTGTGTTTGTGAACAGACCGAACAGTGTGAGTGTGGGTTTGTGTGTGGTGTTTGTGAACAGACCGAACAGTGTGAGTGTGGGTTTGTGTGTGTGTGTGTTTGTGAACAGACCGAACAGTGTGAGTGTGGGTTTGTGTGTGTGTGTTTGTGAACAGACCGAACAGTGTGAGTGTGGGTTTGTGTGTGTGTGTTTGTGAACAGACCGAACAGTGTGAGTGTGGGTTTGTGTGTGTGTGTGTTTGTGAACAGACCGAACAGTGTGAGTGTGGGTTTGTGTGTGTGTGTTTGTGAACAGACCGAACAGTGTGAGTGTGGGTTTGTGTGTGTGTTTGTGTGTTTGTGAACAGACCGAACAGTGTGAGTGTGGGTTTGTGTGTGTGTGTGTGTGTGTGTGTGTGTTTGTGAACAGACCGAACAGTGTGAGTGTGGGTTTGTGTGTGTTTGTGTGTTTGTGAACAGACCGAACAGTGTGAGTGTGGGTTTGTGTGTGTGTGTGTTTGTGAACAGACCGAACAGTGTGAGTGTGGGTTTGTGTGTGTGTTTGTGAACAGACCGAACAGTGTGAGTGTGGGTTGTGTGTGTGTTTGTGTGTTTGTGAACAGACCGAACAGTGTGAGTGTGGGTTTGTGTGTGTGTTTGTGAACAGACCGAACAGTGTGAGTGTGGGTTTGTGTGTGTGTGTTGTGAACAGACCGAACAGTGTGAGTGTGGGGTTGTGTGTGTTGTGTGTTTGTGAACAGACCGAACAGTGTGAGTGTGGGTTGTGTGTGTGTTTGTGAACAGACCGAACAGTGTGAGTGTGGGTTTGTGTGTGTGTTGTGTGTTGTGAACAGACCGAACAGTGTGAGTGTGGGTTTGTGTGGGTGTGGTTTGTGAACAGACCGAACAGTGTGAGTGTGGGTTTGTGTGTGTGTGTTTGTGAACAGACCGAACAGTGTGAGTGTGGGTTGTGTGTGTGTGTGTTTGTGAACAGACCGAACAGTGTGAGTGTGGGTTTGTGTGTGATGTTTGTGAACAGACCGAACAGTGTGAGTGTGGGTTTGTGTGTGTTGTGTTTGTGAACAGACCGAACAGTGGGAGTGTGGGTTTGTGTGTGTTGTGTGTTTGTGAACAGACCGAACAGTGTGAGTGTGGGTTTGTGTGTTGTGTGTTTGTGAACAGACCGAACAGTGTGAGTGTGGGTTTGTGTGTGTGTGTGTTGTGAACAGACCGAACAGTGTGAGTGTGGGTTTGTGTGTGTGTTTGTGTGTTTGTGAACAGACCGAACAGTGTGAGTGTGGGTTTGTGTGTGTGTGTTTGTGAACAGACCGAACAGTGTGAGTGTGGGTTGTGTGTGTGTGTGTTTGGAACAGACCGAACAGTGGGTAGTGGTTGGTTTGTGTGTGTGTGTTTT
>NC_043979.1:49914810-49931987 GCF_902148855.1 Sphaeramia orbicularis | reverse complement strand
TGAAGGCTACGTCCGTCTTCGCTGCAGCCGAGAACAAACAGCGTTTTAACTGGTGATGCAGTGGCACACTGTGGCCAGCGGGGAGGAGGGGGGGGAGGGCAGAATCGGGCTGATAACCCACCTCGCTCCAGAACCTTCTGGACTTTGATGTGATTGGCACAGAAGCCGCTGTAGAGTTTGAAGTGGTCGGCGTAGTAGAGGAAGGACCCGCCCAAAGAGAAGAGGAGTTTCTACACAAACAAACACAAACAAACACAAACATAAACACAAACATAAACAAACACAAACACATGCATTCAGTCATTAACCCCTTCTCCACTGACATTCCAGGAACTGATTTACCTGGGAATGAAATCCTGTTAACCCTTAGTGGTCTGAGTCTATTCTGTCTGTTTTTCAGTCCTTTTGATTTGGCCTTTATATACTATAGAAACAAATGTTTACTATACCCATGTTTGGATCTGTTTTTTCAGCACAACTTCATCTAGATCATCTGTCTATTATTTTTTCACTTTAACCTACTATAAAAACACAAAAGGACAAAAACACACAAAAAAAAATATAAAATCCGATTTGAAAAATGTATATAATTTATTGCATAAATAACACACAGATGCTTAACGAACCTTTTCCAAGGCTTTAAAAGTGAATATTGGTTCCAAATATTAGGTATAGAAAATTAAAATTGTAATAAATTAAAACTCTACTCAAATATTTGACATAAAAGCAGATCTGTACATTGGCGAAAAAATCTGACATTTTAAGGAGAAAAGTCAAAGTATCACAAGAAAAAAAAAAACATGATAATTCAAGGAACAAGTATCAAAATGTTAAAACACTGGAAAATTTAGCCCCTTTTCCACCAGATTCCCAGGAACTTCTTTCCCTGGTAAAAGACGTCCCGTTAATCTGAATCTTTCCGCCTCAAAGTTACTGGAAATGTATTCAGATCAGTAAAAGCAACTGCAGTATCGCTCTGGTCCAGCGGGGGGGGGGGGGGGGGTTAAAAAAAGAAGAGGCTCAAGGCCAAACGACCATGGTGAGGACGCTTCAGTTGTTCTGTCGTTCCTCATGTTTTACTACAGAACACAAAAGAGGCATAAGCCACTAGATTCAACCAATCAGAGTTTTTCAATATATAGTCCCGCCCCCGAGAATTCATGGAATCTGAAAAGTCCAATCAGGGAAAGTTTGGGGTTAAGGGAAAGATTTTACCAGGTAATTTAGGTGGAAACACCAGGTTTTACCGGGTAAAAAAATAAAATTTTTTAAAAAAATTTAAAAAGAAAAAGAAACGAAGAAAATAAAAAATAAAAAAATTCAAATAAAGAAAATTAAAAAATAAAAATTAAAAATATAAATAAATAATAAAAAAAAGATTTTACCGGGTAAATTAGGTGGAAACACACTGAGGTTTTTCACTGTTCCTGGTAAAAGTTCGTGCGTTGGAAGAAGTGGCTAAAGTCACATGAACCATCTGAAAAAATCCAGGATGTTCCGCTCATCTGATTGGCTCCAGACGGTCCTGGGGGCGGAGCTTTTACCTTGAACTGTTCCGGCGTCTCCAGGCTGCCGAGGTTCGGACACGAGGCGATCCTGTCCTCCAGCGTGTGCAGGAAAACCCTCTGGAAGTCCAACATCTCCGGTAAACTGCCGAACAGCGCCTCTATCTGGGGACACACGGAGCTGTCAATCAAACACCGCCGGACTCAAACCGGACGGAACCGGGTCCGGATGTGGTTCTGGGTTTACCTCGTCTTTACTGAGGAAGGTCTCCTGCTGCAGCGGCGTCAGGTAGAGGTCGAAGAGACGGACCAGGTCCTGAAGGAGACCAAGGCAGAGGACAACAAGGTTAAGACACGCCCCCCACAGCTGAACGCGGCAGGCTGATGCATGATGGGACGCCACTCACCTTCACGTAGGACTTCTCCGTGTCCACCAGCTCCTCGATAACTTTACGCAGACGCTGACAGACGCTCAGGTGGGCGGGGCTCGCCGGCTGAAGCCCCGCCTCTCCGCCGTACGGGTTCTTGGGCGCCTCCGCGTCTGCCGCTCGGCATTCTGGGAAGGTCTGGTAGAGCGAGGACATGTGGTCTGTGTCCTGAGGAGACGGACGGACGGAGACGCAAGGGAAACATGAAGGGTTTGTTTTAGAGTTAGATTTGAGTTTAGAGCTCAAACAAACTAAAGTGGAAAGAAACACAAAGAAAGAAAGAAAGAAATACATCGAAAGAAGTACGTTTGGATGAAAGAAAAAAGAGAGTTTGGGTCCAGTCTGAAAGTTTTACAACAACAACACAACAAGTACAAACAAAAACAAATAAACCAGACAACAAACAAACCAAACAAAAACAAATAAATGAAACAACAAACAAAACAACAAATAAACTAAACCAAACAACAAACAAACCAAACAAATACAAACTAAAACAAATAAATGAAACAACAAACAAATACAAACAAAAACAAATAAACCAAACAGCAGACAAACCAAACAACAAACAAAAACAAATCAACTAAACAAACAAGAACAAACCAAACACATACAAACAAACAAACCAACAACAAACAAATAACAATGAATACAACAAATATAGTTCACTGTCTCCCACCTACAATAACACAACGCTGTTCTATTCTATTCTATTCTATTCTATTCTATTCTATTCTATTCTATTCTATTCAGTTCTATTCAGTTCTATTCTATTCTATTCTCTTCAGTTGTGAATGTGGAACCTGAACAGACTCACTTGTTTTCATCAGATCAGATTAAACTACATTAAAATGAACCAGATTTAACAGGATGACGATGAAACAACTCAATATCAGATGGACATGACCTTTGACCCTGGATCACTGGACTCTAACAGGACCAGGGTACTGGTCTGGACTCTAACAGGACCAGGGTACTGATCCAGATTCTGTAAACCCTCACTGTGGTTTTAAATCCACACTGATGTCGTAGTTTTTACCAGAAACATGAAGCCGTCGATCGGTCGTCGGCAGCTGAAACAACACGAAGCCTCGTCCACCAACGCCCTGAGGCCGACGCCCGCTAAGAACTCCTCCTCCTCCTGCTCCTCCTTCTCCTCCAGGGGCAGCACCCAACACAGAGCACCCATCGTCAGGGGTCTCCTCCTGGAGACGCCACCGCCATCGGAGGAGGAGGCAGAGGAGAAGGAGGAGCAGGAGGACGCAGAGGAGGAGGAGGAGGAGGAAGAAGAGGAGGAGGAAGAAGAGGAGGCGTTGCTGTGTCTGAGGTCCAACATCTACCAGATCTCCACAGTTTTCCGACTCGACTCCATTAATCTCCTTCAGTTCTAAACCCAGCTCCTCCTCTTCCTCCTCCTCCTCTTCCTCCTCCTCCTTCTGTGTGTAAAGCCTGGATTAGTCTGAGCCGAGGTCATGTGACCCCACAGGAGGATTGTGGGTGACGAACAACTGCAGCAGGTGGATTTGAGGAGACGTTTGTGAGTCTTCATCAACGTCTTCATTATTTCTGTATTTTCAGTCTTCAACTTTAGAAATGATGTTAAGTTTTTTTTATCTTTAAGTTTTTCACTTTGGTTTGGATCAGTTTTTAGTTTTAAAAGTTAATAAATCGTTTCCTTTGGAGTTTCTCTTTAACCCATAAACACCCAGAACTACTTTTGTGTCAGTTCACAGATGGATTTTTCTCTGTATTTTTCCTTTACTGAGTGATTTATCACCGTTTATTATATTATCTGTATTTGACATTTTTCAGTGTAAATGATGTATTTTCTTATATTTAATTCACTGATAATGTCAATGAAAGAAACCAATAAAAACATAAAAGACAAAAATGAAACAAAGATGCAAAAAGACTGAAACAATGTTAAACTTCAGATGAACTGAGGTGAAAACCACCGTTCTGAGGACGTCTGTCTGGAGTTTTGGGTGTTTTTAGTTCAACTTCTTTTACTATAAAAACTAAAACTAGGACTAAGGCTCCTGTGGTCCAACGGCATATTTAAGGATAATAATTAACATTCAAGGTCCCTCCAGGTCAAAGGTCATGGCACCAAATCAAAGCCCATATGTGACTTCCTGTCTATTACCAATAAGAATTATATCAATATCTTCAACTGTTCTCAGCTGACTGCCCTCTGAACTGTGTCCCATTAGAATCACACTGGTGCGTTGTTCCGTTTGGACCCACAGGTTCTACGTGTGCTCGTTTTTATTCTGTTGTGTATTCATACATGCAGTACCACATTTGTCCAGCAGTCACCGCCAAAGTGCTGTGATTGTAAGTCGACTGCAGTTCTGTCAAACTCCTGTTAGTTCAGTTCCACATTCAGCCCAGTTGGATCTGCAGCGGGCCGGACCAGGAAAATAATAACAGTGGAAAAAGTCAGATCATGTTATGATCAGGTTTACATCTAACCTGAATAACATGAACAACTGGAATTGTCTTAAGAAAACAAGTGCAATTTGAATAATATCCTGCCTCAGTTTATCAGTTCATCATTTACACATGTACGTTACAATCGCACTAAACATTTAATAACAGGCCGAATGTTGGTCCAACTGCATTAACTTTTTTAAAGACATTTCCGTTTGTTCATATTTGTTCAGGTTATTCACGTTTTTTGTAAAAGTACAGTTTGGTAATGGAAACATTTTCATGTAATTTTACTTTTTTACACCAAAAAAAACAACAAAAAAAAACAAAGAGGAAATTTGGGGTTGTCATTATTTCTAGGTTATTCTGATCATATTTGACTGGTCCTGACCCACTGGAAATCTAATTGGACTGTATGTGTCTGTATGTGGAACCTGAATTCAAATGATTTTGACACCATTGATTGGTAATTTTTGCATTTCACAAATTCATCCCGCGGGCCAGACTGGACTCTTTGGCGAGCCGGATTTGGCCCCTGGGCCGCATGTTTGACACCTGTGGTCTACTATATTCAAAATGACTAATATCTGACAAAACATTGGTCCTATTGACTTACATAGATGGCGATTTTTAATATTTCAAAAATTCATAAAAAATTCAATATTTCTTCAACTCTTTGGACAGACTTGGTAGAGCTGACCCGAAGGAACCGCTGTTACGAATATGAGACGATTCTAACTGACGGTTTTACAGAAGATTCACGAAAACCTGTCCACAGACGGACAAACAGCTGATCCTACTGTCCATGAGACCTGCAGGACGTCGGACTAAAAAAGAATAAAACAAAAGGATGTAATGAAAGTGTCTCTGACCTGTGGACACGTGTCCTCAAAGACTGGAGGAGACGACGGACATGAGGACGGAGCTGAAAGACAAACAGAGCATTTAGACCTGCAGCTGTTTATACAAAAACAAACATTTATCACAACAGACGAGCTCACACTTTACTGGAGTATCATGGTTTTTTTTTCATAATTTCCATAAACATTTCCATTTATGCATTTGGCAGATGCTTTTTTCCAAAGTGACTTACAGGGGAAAAACCAAAATAAAAGAATAAAAATACAAGAATAGATTAAAAATATAAAACAGCTGTACATTTAAAACACTGTCGTACAGAAGCATAAAAATCAAAACAATAGAGTAAAATACAAGAATAGATTAAAAAGACGTAGAAGCAGCTGTACACTTAAAAACAGTGGAATAAAAATGGGTGGAGATAACCACGGTCTGGACCAGGAGCTGGGTGGCCTGTTGGGTTAGGTATGGTCTGATCTTTCTTATACTGAATAAAGTACAGCGACATGATCGGGTGACAGAGGCAACGTGATCTGTGAAGGTCAGCTGATTATCAGGACTCCCAGGTTTGGTGCTACTTTGGTAGGAGCCAGAGATAAGGAGTCCGTTTGAATGGAGATGTCCTGCTGTATGGTTGGCTTAGCTGAGAAGAGCAGCAGTTGAGTTTTGGACAGGTTCAGCTGAAGGTGATGGGCTTTCATCCATGCAGATCTGACAGACAGACCATCTGAGACTGTGGGCTCATCAGGTGGGAAGGACACATAGAGCTGGGGATCATCAGCGTAGCAGTGATAGGAGAAGAAGTGTGAGTGGATGATCTGACCCAGTGAGGTGGTGTATATAGCAAAGAGGAGGGGGCCCAGCACAGAGCCCTGGGGGACCCCCGTGGTGAGGCGATGAACTGCAGATGTGTGCCCTAGCCAGGACACACTGAAGGAGCAACCAGTGAGGTACGACTGAAACCATGAGCCTGTAATGCCCACGTTTGAGAGTATGGATGACAGGATGGTGTGACTGACAGATTCAAATCCTGCTGAGAAGTCCAGTAGAATGAGTACAGAGGACTTGGCTGCTGCTCTAGTCTCTTTCAAGGCCTCTGTCACAGACAACAGAGCTGTTTCAGTGGAGTGGCTGATTTTAAAGCCTGATCGGTTGATGAGGTATGAGGTATTAATGAGGTAGATCAGTGAGCAGAAGGGTTTGTGCTGCAGCGCTCATGTTGCCTTGTTCTGGCAGCCCTTCTGTTAGCGTAGCTTAGCCCTTCTGTTAGCGTAGCTTAGCCCTTCTGTTAGCGTAGCTCAGCCCTTCTGTTAGCGTAGCTTAGCCCTTCTGTTAGCGTAGCTCAGCCTTTCTGTTAGCTTAGCTTAGCCCTTCTGTTAGCGTAGCTCAGCCCTTCTGTTAGCATAGCTCAGCCCTTCTGTTAGCTTAGCTTAGCTCTTCTGTTAGCTTAGCTTAGCCCTTCTGTTAGCTTAGCTTAGCCCTTCTGTTAGCTTAGCCTAGCATAGTCACTGCATTTCCATGGTCACACATATCCAGTTTTTTAAAGGTGATTTGTCGTCTTTTCTCAGTGATTTTGTCAAATCCGATTCTCTCTAATTATTTCTTCAGATCTGCGACTTACTGCACTCATACAATCTGTGGACTGTTGTGTTGACGGAAGTTGGAAAATCTTTTTGTTGAAGGGATGCATGCACTAAATTAGCTTTGCTTTAGCGTTTTAGCTTTGCATTAGTTTTTATTTCCCAGATTTTCTTCCTGCAGTAAGTCACATGACCATGATCTGAGCCTCAGTTTGTGATCATACTGACCCCAGCGGACTAAAGGAATGATTAGGGAGAACTGAACTGACCCAAATCACTCCTAAAATACTACACATCACCTCTAAAAGCCTGGCTACGTCTGACCAGAGGAATGAAGCTGTTATGCTAAGCTAGGCTAAGCTAAGCTAACGTTAGGGCTGCAGTTCAAACTGTTTGTCCCACTTGTGGAACTCATTAGTTCAGGACAAATGAATGAATCCAAAGCCAGTGTTGAACTGTTCCTTCAGGGTTTTCCAGGCTGGTAGATCCCATCAGAATATTCCACTGGAACGCTTTGGGAAGACTAGACTGCAGTGCAGATTCTTCCACCGGCGCAGAATGTGTGCGTCATCGCCACAGGACAAGACACTGAGCATGTGCAGAATGGAAGGAATAAAGTCCAAACGGAATAAAGGCTTTACATGTCCAGGAAGAATTTAGAGCGCAGTTAAAAGAGGATTAAACCACTGACTTTAATCAGGTTTAAATTTAATCTGAACTGTTCTGTTTCTACTGGAATAAGGTGTTTACATGGACATCTGAAATAGGATCCAACCTGTAATCAGATTAAACCAGGAAGAACAGTTGCCATGGAAACGCACAGAATGAAGCATTAATCACATGTGTGATCGGTGCTGTGATAGTAGGAGTACAGACTGGAAGAGGAAGGATGGAAAAGGGTCCAGCAGGCATGTGGTAGGACGGCTAGAGGAAAGAGTTTAGACAGCTGGTTCTGTGTGAGGGGGTAAACGAAGGGAATGATGCAGTTAGGCTGTTGTCTGTTGAGTCAGTGGTACCTTTAAGTCAGTGGTACCTTTGTGTCAGTGGTACCTTTGAGTCAGTGGTACCTTTGTGTCAGTGGTACCTTTGTGTCAGTGGTACCTTTGAGTCAGTGGTACCTTTGTGTCAGTGGTACCTTTGTGTCAGTGGTACCTTTGAGTCAGTGGTACCTTTGTGTCAGTGGTACCTTTGTGTCAGTGGTACCTTTGAGTCAGTGGTACCTTTGAGTCAGTGGTACCTTTGTGTCAGTGGTACCTTTGAGTCAGTGGTACCTTTGAGTCAGTGGTACCTTTGTGTCAGTGGTACCTTTGTGTCAGTGGTACCTTTGAGTCAGTGGTACCTTTGTGTCAGTGGTACCTTTGTGTCAGTGGTACCTTTGAGTCAGTGGTACCTTTGTGTCAGTGGTACCTTTGTGTCAGTGGTACCTTTGAGTCAGTGGTACCTTTGTGTCAGTGGTACCTTTGTGTCAGTGGTACCTTTGAGTCAGTGGTACCTTTGTGTCAGGTACCTTTGAGTCAGTGGTACCTTTGAGTCAGTGGTACCTTTGAGTCAGTGGTACCTTTGAGTCAGTGGTACCCATGATCAGGGGAGCAGGAGGAGCGTGTGATTTGGAGGAAACTTCCACAAAGTCAAACAAACTACTGAACATTTCTTGTGGTTTCTGTAGCTTTAGTCTGAGTCTGATGCTTTGTGTGGTTTTATCCACAAACTGGGTTCATGCATCATTTTCATCTGATACTTTTAGGATAATGTGTCGATCAGGGGTTGTGTGTATTTTAGATGATAAACTGAGGCTGAATATTGATTAAATTACACTGATTTTTATTAATAAATTTCAGTTTGTTCAAGTTATTCATTTTTTTTGATCATTTGTAGATGTAAATATTTTCATTGTGTAATTTCACTTTTTTCACAGTTAAACACATATAAAAGTTTGTGTTTGTCATTATTTCTAGATTATTCTGTTCTTATTTTATTTTATTTCATACTGGTCTGAATGTGGAACCTGAACCTGACTTTGACGTCCCTGATGTAGATTCTGTCACAAGGACGAAGGATCCACGTCATCATACTCACATCAGACTTCATGCATAGTGGTCACTCCAGTGGTCACTCCAGTGGTCACTCCAGTGGACAGTTATTCCACAGCTGTTCTATTGTATATTCATGGGTTTTGTGTTTTTTGTTGTTGTTGTTTTTTTTACACATATCTTTATTAAAGTTTGAAGACACTCCATATCCTGTCTGACATGAACTGGTAACCTTGTGTAGATCTGAGCAGAAACCCCCACAATCACAAGCACCCCCCCCATAGTTTTCACACAATTTATCAATAAATACATGTTTCTTGGCTTCAAAAATTAAATGCATGGTGTCCAGCTGATGATGATGATGATGATTATTATTATATTTTATTTTTTTATTTTTTCATGTCTTTTTTTACTTTTTATTTATTTTATCTATCTATTTATTTAATATTTATTTATTTATTTTATAAGAAATTTTTCGATCACATCGTGCTTTTCATGTTTAAAGAGAAATGAAAACACTCAGGGAAAACCATCTTGCTGAAGGTTCTCATAACTGGTGCATGAAAGGGTTCAGAACTGGACTGTGGATCAAAACGATGAAAACTGGATCAAACTGAAGAAACAAATGAAAACATCCATCTGCTTTTCAGGGTTGGGTCCAGATCTGGGTCCTACCTGTGGTCCAGACCGGGGTCGGCGGAGGGCAGGGGTCAGCGGGGTCACTGGGGTCAGCGGGGGTGGGCCAGTGGGCTGGGGGGGCGGGGTCCTGCTGGTCATGTGACCGGTCCCTCCGCAGCAGCAGCTCCAGTCTGCGGTGGCTGAACAGACTCTGCATCAGGTCCAGGTCCAGACCGGACACCGACGACCCGTTCACCGCCAGGACCTGGTCTCCGGCCCTGAGGCCTGATGGGAAACGGACACACTGCGGTCAGAGGTCAGAACCAGGACAGGAAGACCGGGTCGGACTCAGACCGGGTTGGACTCAGACCGGTCCAGGACCTGTACCTTCTGTGGTCGACGGTCCACGAGGATCCACTTCACTGATGAAGACCCGGGTCTGACCGGAACCGTCCACGTGGCCCGTCACCGCGAAACCTGGACCAAAACAGACCACAACAGACCATTAGAGACCAGGACAGACCATCACAGACCATTAGAGACCAAGACAGACCATCACAGACCAGAACAGACTGACAGGATGAAAATAAATAAATAATCCAATGTTTATGTAGTGTTTACGAGCAGACACCAAGGTATGAATGAATGAATGAATGAATGAATGAATGAATGAATGTTGTCTTTTCTCACCAAAGTCAGTGTCTGCGTCGGGTCGACAGAACTGCAGAGTGAAAACACTGAACGTCTGCTCATCACGAACCTGGAAACACAACGACAGCAACGACATGAAGCATCGAACAGTAAAAAGACAAAACAAAGGAGACACTCAGAGTTTGAACAATACTCAGAATAATAATAATAATTTAGAAGTGTGTTATATAGGGCAATGGTGGCATGGAATACACTGCTGCAATTTTTTATTTCAGAAATTCAAGCAGTTTTTCTAAAAGGTTGAGAATTTTTCGGATTGACCCCAGAATAAGTGTCTGAGCTGTTGCACATCCTACAGAGATGACATGCAGAGCTGTTTTTGTTTCTGTTTTTTGGGTTTGTTTGTTTATTTATTCTTTTTTCTGTTGTTGTTGTTGTTGGTATTATTATTGTTACTGTCATTATTTTGCACTGATACCAAAGGGTTAATGAGGTTATGAACACTTTATCAATCATTAATAAGGTATTTTTAAGAAGTTTTTACACATTAATTCAACTTTTTAGTCATATATTCAGTTAAATCTGATCGTGGTGGTTGTTTAAGTCCTAAATTTACTCAACACGTCACGTTGTCATGGAGACATTTTAAAAGTAAGCTGCACTACTTGTATATAAATGAGTAAAATCATAGATACAATGACAGAGCTGAAGGACAGTTGTGTGACTTCTTTGTCACTTTAACGGTTTGTCTCTTTGTGTTTTTATCTCATAATGTAAAACTGCAGCAGGAAAAGGAAAAAAAAAGAAAATAGAAAAGTCCATGGTGTCAGAGTCCAGACCTGAGCATGTGCAGAGCGGCCTCCAGGGGGCGCCACCTCCACGCACCAGCTCCCACCCTCAGGTCTCTGCAGCATAAAATAAAAAAAAACATGAAAACTAATGCAGATAAAAGACGTTCACAGTGTTTCATATGTAAATATATAAAATTTAAAAAACAGACTAAATGTCAGACGGTTTTAATTTGCACGTAAAACCCTGAATGTGAAGGAGAAACGGAAAAACCTGCTGTGATTGGACGATCAAGAGGAGATGAAGAAGAAAGATGGAAATGGGGGGTGGGGGTGGGGGGGGTACCTGTGGAGTCTGTGGAGGGATTAACACCAAGGCACAAAGGAATTCTGGGAGAATAAAAGGCCCTGGACCTTTGAATGCCCCACCCCCCACCCCCCCACAGCCCAGCATCTGCTCCGACAGAACCTGACCTTTAATCCACAGGTGAAGCAGAAACCGACCAACACATGTGGACCAACATTTAACACCAACACGCACAAAAAACACACAAAAGAACACACGAAACACTAACAATACATTCAAATACACTTAAAATACAATAAAATACACTAAAAATACATTATAATCCACTGAAGAACATACTAACATAACCAAAAATTATATTCAAATTCACTAAAAATACACTAACATAACCAAAAATACACTAAAAATACACTAACATAACCAAAAATACACTAAAATACATTAAAGTACACTAAAAAATATACTAGCATAACCTAAAATACACTAAAAACACATTAAAATACACTAAATAACACTAAAAATACATTATAATATACTAACACAACCAAAAATACACTAAAAATACACTAACATAACCAAAAATACATTAAAGTACACTAAAGAATATACTAGCATAACCTAAAATACACTAAAAATACATTACAATACACTAAATAACACTAAAAATACATTATAATACACTAACACAACCAAAAATACGCTAAAATACACTAAAAATACATTAAAATACACTAAATAACACTAAAAATACATTATAATACACTAACACAACCAAAAGTACACTAAAAATACACTAACATAACCAAAAATACCCTAAAAATACATTAAAGTACACTAAAGAATATACTAGCATAACCTAAAATACACTAAAAATACATTACAATACACTAAATAACACTAAAAATACATTATAATACACTAACACAACCAAAAATACGCTAAAATACACTAAAAATACATTAAAATACACTAAATAACACTAAAAATACATTATAATACACTAACACAACCAAAAGTACACTAAAAATACACTAACATAACCAAAAATACACTAAAAATACATTAATGTACACTAAAGAATATACTAGCATAACCAAAAATACACTAAAATACACTAAAAATACATTACAATACACTAAATAACACTAAAAATACATTATAATACGCTAAATAACACTAAAAATACATTATAATACACTAACACAACCAAAAATACACTGAAAATACACAAAAAATACATTAGAAAGTATAAAATAACACACTAAAATAACCAAAAACACTAAAATAACCAAAAATGCACTAAAATAACCAGACCAGGACCAGACCAGACCAGGACCAGACCGGTCCACATGGGACCAGAACCAGACCCTCAAGCTCCTCGTACTGTTCTATTTTATCCAGTTTGTCCGCTTGGTTCCCGTTAGTTCGACTTGTTTATTTGTACGTTCAAAAAGAGACAGTGAAAAGTTTTAGTTGTTTTTAAAAATAAAAAATGTCTAAAAAAAAAAAAAAAGTCACAAGATAAAAATAAATTAAAAAACAAAATCAGATGAAAACGACATGAAATATTCAAGGCTGTGTGAGTTTAGTCCAACCTTCGCCCATATAAAGCAGCTTTTAAACCTCTGTGACCCTGCCCCCTGCCCCGCCCCCTTCCTCATCTAAGCACAGACCCAGATTTTCCCATCATGCACCTTGTTTCCAGCTGGTCCCAGTTGGGTTACGGACCCACCTACAGCATCTGAGTTATGTCCTATTCATGTTCCTGAGGACCAGGCTTCAGCTGCCGAGCATGATGGGAAATAATCCGGGACCCAGGACCACGTCCCCCTTAAAGACCTGAGCAGGACCCAGGACCACATCCCCCTTAAAGACCTGGGACTGGACTGAGGACCATGTCCCCCTTAAAGATCTGGGACTGGACTGAGTCGAGTCCCACTGGACAGATCCACAGACTCATGGATGTCCACTGTCCCTCGGGACCCACAATGCAATGCAGTTCTGAGACCAGTTGAACCCACCTGAGGGACGGAGGGGGCGTTGTCTCCGCAGCGTCTATTCTGTCCTATCAGGACCTTTAGGGATGAAGGTTGACCTCGTCTCCTGACGCGTCCTCCTGATGAAGACTGACAACGGTGCCGGAGGGATGCCTCATCTCGACTGCAGACCTGAGGAAAAGACGAACTTTATGAGGACACGAAAAGACGAACTGTACGAGGACATGAAAAGACGAACTGTACGAGGACATGAAAAGACGAACTGTATGAGGACATGAAAAGACGAACTGTACGAGGACATGAAAAGACGAACTGTATGAGGACATGAAAAGACGAACTGTACAAGGACACGAAAAGACGAACTGTACGAGGACATGAAAAGACGAACTGTACGAGGACACGAAAAGACGAACTGTACGAGGACACGAAAAGACGAACTGTACGAGGACACGAAAAGACGAACTGTACGAGGACACGAAAAGACGAACTGTACGAGGACACGAAAAGACGAACTGTACGAGGACATGAAAAGACGAACTGTACGAGGACACGAAAAGACGAACTGTATGAGGACATGAAAAGACGAACTGTACGAGGACACGAAAAGACGAACTGTACGAGGACATGAAAAGACGAACTGTACGAGGACACGAAAAGACGAACTGTACGAGGACACGAAAAGACGAACTGTACGAGGACATGAAAAGACGAACTGTACGAGGACACGAAAAGACGAACTGTACGAGGACATGAAATGACGAACTGTACGAGGACACGAAACGACGAACTGTACGAGGACACGAAAAGACGAACTGTACGAGGACACGAAAAGACGAACTGTACGAGGACACGAAAAGACGAACTTTATGAGGACATGAAAAGACGAACTTTATGAGGACATGAAAAGACGAACTGTACGAGGACATGAAAAGATGAACTGTACGAGGACACGAAAAGACGAACTTTATGAGGACACGAAAAGACGAACTGTACGAGGACATGAAAAGACGAACTATACGAGGACACGAAAAGACGAACTGTACGAGGACACGAAAAGACGAACTGTACGAGGACACGAAAAGACGAACTGTACGAGGGCATGAAAAGACAAAAACATAAGGACACGAAAAAAGATGAACCGCATGAGCCCGGGTCCAGACCAGATGTGGGTCCAGGTCTCTGGGGGTCTTACCAGGGCATGGAAGGAGGACACAGAGAAGACGCCCAGACGTCCCAGCATGCTCTTGGAGGGCCGGCTGACGTTGGCCAGCAGGCCTTTGGGGTTGGGCAGCTCTCCGCCCTGCAGGCTGGACAGGTAACAGCGGGTCTGGAACAGGTCCAGGTTCAGCTGCTCCAGGTTCTGCTCCCACTGCTGGATCTGAAGGTCACATGACAGGAGGAGGAGGAGGCGTTATAAAAAAACAGATGTTGACGAACGTTACAACTAGAGAAGAGAGACTAGAGAGGGGGATTAGCCCCCAGCTTGCGTCCCATGCCTACACCCAGCAGGGCGCCCCGACCCCTGAGCCAAGCCTGAGCCGACCACACCCCAACCCTGACCTACTACTGGAGGGCCCCAGTGGTGTGGTTTCTCTTTATCCAGAGCCATCGGCTGCTTCTTTCTGCTGCCTCCGATGCAGCTTTAATGGCTCTGTGCAGACCCTGGCCCCTTACTCCAAGGTCTCTAAGGAGTTTGGTGGTAGATGTTGACACAGACCCTCAACATCCGACTTCCACTGGGCGAACTTCCGTGTTCCAGCCGCGATGTTGTACTTCAATGGCTAGATCGGCCTAGCGCAGGTGTTTCCTTTCATACGCCTCATCCACAGAATCCTCCCAGGGTACGGTGAGTTCGATAATGTAGACCTTCTTTAGGGAGGGGGACCAGAGCACCAGGTCAGGTCTTAAGGTGGTGATGGCAATCTCTGGAGGAAACACCAGTTGTTGTCCAATATCCACCAGCATCTTCCAGTCACACGCTAAGTGCAGCTGGCCTCTGCCTGTGCACAGCTGCTCCTGGTTGGTTTAGCTCCTTCACAGACAAAGGCAGTGGACCATGGGGGATCGGACCATGGGGGATCGGACCATGGGGGATTGGACGCTGGCAGGGAGTTGATGGCAGCTCGTTTAGCTTCCAGGGTGGCTGCAAGACTGTTTAGGACTCGGTTGTGGCGCCAAGTGTACCGTCCTTGGGTGAGACTGACCTTACACCCTGTTAGAATGTGCCGGAGGGAGGCTGGTCTGGAGCAGAGGGTACAAGCTGGGTTCTCCCCAAACCGCTGATGGAGGTTGGTTGGTGTTGGAAGGACATCGTAAGTAGCCCTGATGGTAAAGCTCAGGCTTTACGCTTCCTTGGCCCGCACATCTCTTCAGCTGAGCTTCCTCCTCTCCACATTGTCCCACCGTGTCCATTGTCCCTGTTTACCAAGGGAGACCACCTTGGCCCACCTTGCAGCCTCCTCCTGACGGCGTATTTCTTCAACCACCATCTTCCTCCATGTTGGTGCAGTGGCCTTGTTCCATGCTGGGTGGCTAGTTTCTAGGCCCAGGCCTCCTCTTCCATGCTGAACGTTCCTCACAATGTCAGAATGTGTGAGAGCTGGTGTTGCCTCTTCCACTGCTGCTGCTGGAGTCCATTTGCGCCCAGTTACCAAGGTTGGTGCGTTGTTTCTCACCACCTTGTCTTGGGATTCATTCAGTGTCATCTGGAGACGTGTTTTCGCACACTTGAATTCCTCTGTGAGACTGGTGACGGGCAGCTTGAGGACACCATCTCCATAGAGACCTATGTTGGTGAGGCATTGCAGAAGTCCAAGCCACTTTTTGATGTATGCTGTGACTCCTCCTTCCAGCTTCTATACTGTTGAGATGGGGACCTCGTACACTGAGGGGCCACAACATCTGGGGTAGGAGACCAAACTGACGGCAGCAGATCTTTAGTTTTTCAGGTAGCTGGATGTTACCGATGGACCGTAGGCTAGCACTGATGTCCTTGCGCAGCTGTTTTACCTGGTACCTGTCCTTTAGGCTTGCGTCGTAGTACCTTCCGAGGCTCTTGATTGGCTGTTCGGATACTGTGGGGATTGGATCATCTCCGATGAAGAACTTCACGTCAGCAACTACTCCCTTCACTACTGAGATGCTACATGACTTGGATGGCTTGATCTTCATGCGGGCCCACCTGATGTTGTCCTCCAGCTTCCTGAGCAACCTCCTGGTACATGGGAGGGTGGTGGTTAGGGTGGTGATGTCATCCATGTAGGCTCTGAGGGGAGGAAGGCAAAGACAAGAGCCGACTTGCTGTCCGCCCACAATCCATTTTGAGGCTGGGATGATGATCTCCATTGCCATGGCGAACGCCAGGGGAGAAACGGTGCATCCGGCCATGATGCCTACCTTCAAGTGCTGCCAAGAGGTGGTGAACTCAGGGGTTGAAAAACAAAACTGCAAGTCTTGAAAGTAGGCTTTAACCAGGGCTGTGATGGTGTTAGGGATATGGAAGAACCTAAAAGCAGTCCAGATAAGCTCATGGGGCGCAGAGCCAAAGGCGTTGGCCAGGTCCAGGAAGACGACATGAAGGTCCTTTTTTTCCCACTCTGCCACTTAGATCTGGTGCCTGTGATAGTGACTAGTGATGCACATTTAATGGCTCCTTCCAAATAATAAACCTAATAATAACGACTAATAATTGTTATATAATCACCATAATATTGATAATTATTAATAATTAGTTGTCAGCAAGGTTCTAATAGTTTTGGATTTTCCACTATGGTTTAGTTTTATTTAGTTTGGACTGTTTTTCTCTAATTCAGTTCCTTTTAATTAGTTTTTAGAGCAGGTTTGATAGTTTTTATTAGTTTTCATTATTTTCTAAATGCTTCATTGTAGTTTAGTTTTAGTTTAGTTGTAGTTTAGTTTTAGTTTAGTTTTAGTTGAGTTGTAGTTTAGTTTTAGTTTAGTTGTAGTTTAGTTTTAATTTAGT